>NW_025749289.1:0-25993 GCF_021184085.1 Oncorhynchus gorbuscha
GATACTAGTTATATTAACCTTGTTTAGTTTGGTATGAAACTAGTTATTTTAACCTTGTTCTAACTTTGTATGATACTAGTTATTTTAACCTTGTTCTAACTTTGTATGAGACTAGTTATAGTAACCTTGTTCTAACTTTGTATGAGACTAGTTATATTAACCTTGTTCTAGTTTTGTATGACACTAGTTTATTAACTTTGTTCTAACTTTGTATGAGACTAGTTATATTACCTTGTTCTAACTTTGTATGAGACTAGTTATATTAACTTTGTATGAGACTAGTTATATTAACCTTGTTCTAACTTTGTATGAGACTAGTTATATTAACTTTGTATGATACTAGTTATTAACTTTGTATTAACTTTGGTATGAAACTAGTTATTTTAACCTTGTTCTAACTTTGTATGATACTAGTTATTTTAACCTTGTTCTAGTTATATTAACTTTGTATGATACTAGTTATATTAATCTAACTTTGTATGAGACTAGTTATATTAACCTTGTTCTAACTTTGTATGATACTAGTTATATTAACCTTGTTTAGTTTGGTATGAAACTAGTTATATTAACCTTAACCTTGTTCTAACTTTGTATGATACTAGTTATTTTAACCTTGTTCTAACTTTGTATGAGACTAGTTATATTAACCTTGTTTAGTTTGGTATGAAACTAGTTATATTAACCTTGTTCTAACTTTGTATGAGACTAGTTATATTAACTTTGTATGAGACTAGTTATATTAACCTTGTTCTAACTTTGTATGTTATTTTAACCTTGAGACTAGTTATATTAACTTTGTATGAGACTAGTTATATTAACCTTGTTCTAACTTTGTATGAGACTAGTTATATTAACTTTGTATGAGACTAGTTATATTAACCTTGTTCTAACTTTGTATGAGACTAGTTATATTAACTTTGTATGAGACTAGTTATATTAACCTTGTTCTAACTTTGTATGAGACTAGTTATATTAACTTTGTATGAGACTAGTTATATTAACCTTGTTCTAACTTTGTATGAGACTAGTTATATTAACTTTGTATGATACTAGTTATATTAACTTTGTATGATACTAGTTATATTAACTTTGTATGAGACTAGTTATTTTAACCTTGTTCTAACTTTGTATGATACTAGTTATTTTAACCTTGTTCTAACTTTGTATGATACTAGTTATATTAACTTTGTATGAGACTAGTTATATTAACCTTTGTTCTAACTTTGTATGATACTAGTTATATTAACCTTGTTTAGTTTGGTATGAAACTAGTTATATTAACCTTGTTCTAACTTTGTATGATACTAGTTATTTTAACCTTGTTTAACTGTATGAAACTAGGTATGAGACTAGTTATATTAACCTTGTTCTAACTTTGTATGAGACTAGTTATATTAACCTTGTTCTAACTTTGTATGATACTAGTTATATTAACCTTGTTTAAGTTTGTATGAAACTAGTTATTTAACCTTGTTCTAACTTTGTATGATACTAGTTTATTAACTTTGTATGAGACTAGTTATATTAACCTTGTTCTAACTTTGTATGATACTAGTTATATTAACCTTGTTTAGTTTGGTATGAAACTAGTTATTTTAACCTTGTTCTAACTTTGTATGAGACTAGTTATTTTACCTTGTTTAACTTTGTATGAGACTAGTTATATTAACCTTGTTTAGTTTGTATGAAACTAGTTATACCTTGTTCTAACTTTGTATGATACTAGTTAGTTATATTAACTTTGTATGAGACTAGTTATATTAACCTTGTTCTAACTTTTATACACTAGTTATATTAACCTTGTTCTAACTTTGTATGATACTAGTTATATTAACCTTGTTTTAGTTTTGTATGAACTAGTTATTTAACCTTGTTCTAACTTTGTATGATACTAGTTATATTAACCTTGTTTAACTTTGTATGAGACTAGTTATATTAACTTTGTATGAGACTAGTTATATTAACCTTGTTCTAACTTTGTATGACTAGTTATATTAACTTTTGTATGAGACTAGTTATATTAACCTTGTTTAGTTTGGTATGAAACTAGTTATATTAACCTTGTTCTAACTTTGTATGATACTAGTTATTTTAACCTTGTTCTAACTTTGTATGAGACTAGTTATATTAACCTTGTTTAGTTTGTATGAAACTAGTTATATTAACCTTGTTCTAACTTTGTATGATACTGTTATATTAACCTTGTTTAGTATGAAACTAGTTTATTAATCTAACTTTGTATGATACTAGTTATTTTAACCTTGTTCTAACTTTGTATGAGACTAGTTATATTAACTTTGTTTGAGAAACTAGTTATATTAACCTTGTTCTAACTTTGTATGAGACTAGTTATATTAACTTTGTATGAGACTAGTTATATTAACCTTGTTCTAACTTTGTATGAGACTAGTTATATTAACTTTGTATGAGACTAGTTATATTAACCTTGTTCTAACTTTGTATGAGACTAGTTATATTAACTTTGTATGATACTAGTTATATTAACTTTGTATGATACTAGTTATATTAACTTTGTATGAGACTAGTTATTTTAACCTTGTTCTAACTTTGTATGATACTAGTTATTTTAACCTTGTTCTAACTTTGTATGATACTAGTTATATTAACTTTTTGTATGAGACTAGTTATATTAACCTTGTTCTAACTTTGTATGATACTAGTTATATTAACCTTGTTTAGTTTGGTATGAAACTAGTTATATTAACCTTGTTCTAACTTTGTATGATACTAGTTATTTTAACCTTGTTCTAACTTTGTATGAGACTAGTTATATTAACCTTGTTTAGTTTGTATGAAACTAGTTATATTAACCTTGTTCTAACTTTGTATGAGACTAGTTATATTAACTTTGTATGACACTAGTTATATTAACCTTGTTCTAGTTTTGTTTGACACTAGTTATATTAACCTTGTTCTAACTTTGTATGAGACTAGTTATATTAACCTTGTTTTAGTTTTGTATGAGACTAGTTATATTAACCTTGTTTTAGTTTTGTATGAGACTAGTTATATTAACCTTGTTCTAGTTTTGTATGACACTAGTTATATTAACCTTGTTCTAACTTTGTATGAGACTAGTTATATTAACCTTGTTCTAACTTTGTATGAGACTAGTTATATTAACTTTGTATGAGACTAGTTATATTAACCTTGTTCTAACTTTGTATGAGACTAGTTATATTAACTTTGTATGATACTAGTTATATTAACCTTGTGATACTAGTTATATTAACTTTGTATGAGACTAGTTATATTAACCTTGTTCCTTGTGATTAGTTATATTAACCTTGTTTGGTATGAAACTAGTTATATTAACCTTGTTCTAACTTTGTATGATACTAGTTATTTTAACCTTGTTCTAACTTTGTATGAAACTAGTTATATTAACCTTGTTTAGTTTGGTATGAAACTAGTTATATTAACCTTGTTCTAACTTTGTATGAGACTAGTTATATTAACCTTGTTCTAACTTTGTATGAGACTAGTTATATTAACTTTGTATGAGACTAGTTATATTAACCTTGTTCTAACTTTGTATGAGACTAGTTATATTAACTTTGTATGAGACTAGTTATATTAACCTTGTTCTAACTTTGTATGAGACTAGTTATATTAACTTTGTATGAGACTAGTTATATTAACCTTGTTCTAACTTTGTATGAGACTAGTTATATTAACTTTGTATGAGACTAGTTATATTAACCTTGTTCTAACTTTGTATGAGACTAGTTATATTAACTTTGTATGATACTAGTTATATTAACTTTGTATGATACTAGTTATATTAACTTTGTATGAGACTAGTTATTTTAACCTTGTTCTAACTTTGTATGATACTAGTTATTTTAACCTTGTTCTAACTTTGTATGATACTAGTTATATTAACTTTGTATGAGACTAGTTATATTAACCTTGTTCTAACTTTGTATGATACTAGTTATATTAACCTTGTTTAGTTTGGTATGAAACTAGTTATTTTAACCTTGTTCTAACTTTGTATGATACTAGTTATTTTAACCTTGTTCTAACTTTGTATGATACTAGTTATATTAACTTTGTATGAGACTAGTTATATTAACCTTGTTCTAACTTTGTATGACACTAGTTATATTAACCTTGTTCTAACTTTGTATGATACTAGTTATATTAACCTTGTTTAGTTTGGTATGAAACTAGTTATTTTAACCTTGTTCTAACTAGTTATATTTTTTGTATGACACTAGTTATATTAACCTTGTTCTAACTTTGTATGAGACTAGTTATATTAACCTTGTTCTAACTTTGTTGAGACTAGTTATATTATGTATGAGACTAGTTATATTAACCTTGTTCTAACTTTGTATGAGACTAGTTATATTAACTTTGTATGAGACTAGTTATATTAACTTTGTATGATACTAGTTATATTAGTTATATTTTTGTATGAGACTAGATACTATTTTTAACCTTGTTCTAACTTTGTATGATACTAGTTATTTTAACCTTGTTCTAACTTTGTATGATACTAGTTATATTAACTTTGTATGAGACTAGTTATATTAACCTTGTTCTAACTTTGTATGATACTAGTTATATTAACCTTGTTTAGTTTGGTATGAAACTAGTTATTTTAACCTTGTTCTAACTTTGTATGATACTAGTTATTTTAACCTTGTTCTAACTTTGTATGATACTAGTTATATTAACCTTGTTTAGTTTGGTATGAAACTAGTTATATTAACCTTGTTCTAACTTTGTATGAGTTATATTAACTTGTTTAGTTTGTATGAAACTAGTTATATTAACCTTGTTCTAACTTTTTAACTTTGTATGAGACTAGTTATATTTTAACTTTGTATGATGAGACTAGTTATATTAACCTTGTTTAACTTTGTATGAGACTAGTTATTTAACTTTGTATGATACTAGTTATTTTAACTAGTTATATTAACTTTGTATGAGACTAGTTATATTAACCTTGTTCTAACTTTGTATGATACTAGTTATTTTAACCTTGTTTAACTTTGTATGAGACTAGTTATATTAACCTTGTTCTAACTTTGTATGATACTAGTTATATTAACCTTGTATGAGACTAGTTATATTAACCTTGTTTCTAACTTTGTATGAGACTAGTTATATTAACCTTGTTTAGTTTGTATGAAACTAGTTATATTAACCTTGTTCTAACTAGTTATATTAACTTTGTATGAGACTAGTTATATTAACCTTGTTTAACTTTGTATGAGACTAGTTATATTAACTTGTTCTAACTTTGTATGAGACTAGTTATATTAACTTGTTTTAGTTTTGAGACTAGTTATTTTAACCTTGTTCTAACTTTGTATGATACTAGTTATTTTAACCTTGTTCTAACTTTGTATGATACTAGTTATATTAACTTTTGTATGAGACTAGTTATATTAACCTTGTTCTAACTTTTTTGTATGATACTAGTTATATTAACCTTGTTTAGTTTGTATGAAACTAGTTATATTAACCTTGTTCTAACTTTGTATGATACTAGTTATTTTAACCTTGTTTAGTTTGGTATGAAACTAGTTATATTAACCTTGTTCTAACTTTGTATGAGACTAGTTATATTAACTTTGTATGAGACTAGTTATATTAACCTTGTTCTAACTTTGTATGATACTAGTTATATTAACCTTGTTTAGTTTGTATGAAACTAGTTATATTAACCTTGTTCTAACTTTGTATGAGACTAGTTATATTAACCTTGTTTAGTTTGGTATGAAACTAGTTATATTAACCTTGTTCTAACTTTGTATGAGACTAGTTATATTAACTTTGTATGAGACTAGTTATATTAACCTTGTTCTAACTTTGTATGAGACTAGTTATATTAACTTTGTATGAGACTAGTTATATTAACCTTGTTCTAACTTTGTATGAGACTAGTTATATTAACTTTGTATGATACTAGTTATATTAACTTTGTATGATACTAGTTATATTAACTTTGTATGAGACTAGTTATTTTAACCTTGTTTAACTTTGTATGATACTAGTTATTTTAACCTTGTTCTAACTTTGTATGATACTAGTTATATTAACTTTGTATGAGACTAGTTATATTAACCTTGTTCTAACTTTGTATGATACTAGTTATATTAACCTTGTTTAGTTTGGTATGAAACTAGTTATATTAACCTTGTTCTAACTTTGTATGGACTAGTTATTTTAACCTTGTTCTAACTTTGTATGAGACTAGTTATATTAACCTTGTTCTAGTTTGTATGAACTAGTTATATTAACCTTGTTCTAACTTTGTATGAGACTAGTTATATTAACTTTGTATGAACTAGTTATATTAACCTTGTATTAGTTTTGTTTGAGACTAGTTATATTAACCTTGTTCTAACTTTGTATGAGACTAGTTATATTAACCTTGTTTGAAACTAGTTTTGTATGATACTAGTTATATTAACCTTGTTTTAGTTTTGTATGAGACTAGTTATATTAACCTTGTTCTAGTTTTGTATGATACTAGTTATATTAACTTTGTATGAGACTAGTTATATTAACCTTGTTCTAACTTTGTATGAGACTAGTTATATTAACTTTGTATGAGACTAGTTATATTAACTTTGTATGATACTAGTTATATTAACTTTGTATGATACTAGTTATATTAACCTTGTTCTAACTTTGTATGATACTAGTTATATTAACCTTGTTTAGTTTGTATGAAACTAGTTATATTAACCTTGTTCTAACTTTGTATGATACTAGTTATTTTAACCTTGTTCTAACTTTGTATGAGACTAGTTATATTAACCTTGTTTAGTTTGGTATGAAACTAGTTATATTAACCTTGTTCTAGTTATATTAACTTTGTATGATACTAGTTATATTAACCTTGTTCTAACTTTGTATGAGACTAGTTATATTAACTTTGTATGAGACTAGTTATATTAACCTTGTTCTAACTTTGTATGAGACTAGTTATATTAACTTTGTATGAGACTAGTTATATTAACCTTGTTCTAACTTTGTATGAGACTAGTTATATTAACTTTGTATGAGACTAGTTATATTAACCTTGTTCTAACTTGTTGAGACTAGTTATATTAACTTTGTATGAGACTAGTTATATTAACCTTGTTCTAACTTTGTATGAGACTAGTTATATTAACTTTGTATGATACTAGTTATATTAACTTTGTATTACTAGTTATATTTGTATGAGACTAGTTATTTTAACCTTGTTCTAACTTTGTATGAGACTAGTTATTTTAACTAACTTTGTTTTAGTTATATTTTTGTATGAGACTAGTTATATTAACCTTGTTCTAACTTTGTATGATACTAGTTATATTAACCTTGTTTAGTTTGGTATGAAACTAGTTATATTAACCTTAACCTTGTTCTAACTTTGTATGATAACTAGTTATTTTAACCTTGTTCTAACTTTGTATGAGACTAGTTATATTAACCTTGTTCTAACTTTGTATGAGACTAGTTATATTAACTTTGTATGAGACTAGTTATATTAACCTTGTTCTAACTTTGTATGAGACTAGTTATATTAACTTTGTATGATACTAGTTATATTAACTTTGTATGATAACTAGTTATATTAACTTTGTATGAGACTAGTTATATTAACCTTGTTCTAACTTTGTATGATACTAGTTATATTAACCTTGTTTAGTTTGGTATGAAACTAGTTATATTAACCTTGTTCTAACTTTGTATGATACTAGTTAGTTTTTAACCTTGTTCTAACTTTGTATGAGACTAGTTATATTAACCTTGTTTAGTTTGTATGAAACTAGTTATATTAACCTTGTTCTAACTTTGTATGAGACTAGTTATATTAACTTTGTATGAGACTAGTTATATTAACCTTGTTCTAACTTTGTATGAGACTAGTTATATTAACTTTGTATGAGACTAGTTATATTAACCTTGTTCTAACTTTGTATGAGACTAGTTATATTAACTTTGTATGAGACTAGTTATATTAACCTTGTTCTAACTTTGTATGAGACTAGTTATATTAACTTTGTATGAGACTAGTTATATTAACCTTGTTCTAACTTTGTATGAGACTAGTTATATTAACTTTGTATGAGACTAGTTATATTAACCTTGTTCTAACTTTGTATGAGACTAGTTATATTAACTTTGTATGATACTAGTTATATTAACTTTGTATGATACTAGTTATATTAACTTTGTATGAGACTAGTTATTTTAACCTTGTTCTAACTTTGTATGATACTAGTTATTTTAACCTTGTTCTAACTTTGTATGATACTAGTTATATTAACTTTGTATGAGACTAGTTATATTAACCTTGTTCTAACTTTGTATGATACTAGTTATATTAACCTTGTTTAGTTTGTATGAAACTAGTTATTTTAACCTTGTTCTAACTTTGTATGATACTAGTTATTTTAACCTTGTTCTAACTTTGTATGATACTAGTTATATTAACTTTGTATGAGACTAGTTATATTAACCTTGTTCTAGTTTTGTTTGACACTAGTTATATTAACCTTGTTCTAACTTTGTATGATACTAGTTATATTAACCTTGTTTAGTTTGGTATGAAACTAGTTATTTTAACCTTGTTCTAACTTTGTATGATACTAGTTATATTAACTTTGTATGAGACTAGTTATATTAACCTTGTTCTAACTTTGTATGATACTAGTTATATTAACCTTGTTTAGTTTGGTATGAAACTAGTTATTTTAACCTTGTTCTAACTTTGTATGATACTAGTTATATTAACTTTGTATGAGACTAGTTATATTAACCTTGTTCTAATATTTTGTATGATACTAGTTATATTAACCTTGTTTAGTTTGGTATGAAACTAGTTATTTTAACCTTGTTCTAACTTTGTATGATACTAGTTATTTTAACCTTGTTCTAACTTTGTATGAGACTAGTTATATTAACCTTGTTTAGTTTGGTATGAAACTAGTTATATTAACCTTGTTCTAACTTTGTATGAGACTAGTTATATTAACTTTGTATGACACTAGTTATATTAACCTTGTTCTAGTTTTGTTTGACACTAGTTATATTAACCTTGTTCTAACTTTGTATGAGACTAGTTATATTAACCTTGTTTTAGTTATATTTTTGTATGAGACTAGTTATATTAACCTTGTTCTAACTTTGTATGAGACTAGTTATATTAACCTTGTTCTAACTTTGTATGAGACTAGTTATATTAACTTTGTATGAGACTAGTTATATTAACTTTGTATGATACTAGTTATATTAACTTTGTATGAGACTAGTTATATTAACCTTGTTCTAACTTTGTATGATACTAGTTATATTAACCTTGTTTAGTTTGGTATGAAACTAGTTATATTAACCTTGTTCTAACTTTGTATGATACTAGTTATTTTAACCTTGTTCTAAGTTTTGTATGAAACTAGTTATATTAACCTTGTTTAGTTTGTATGAAACTAGTTATATTAACCTTGTTCTAACTTTGTATGAGACTAGTTATATTAACTTTGTATGAGACTAGTTATATTAACCTTGTTCTAACTTTGTATGAGACTAGTTATATTAACTTTGTATGAGACTAGTTATATTAACCTTGTTCTAACTTTGTATGAGACTAGTTATATTAACTTTATATGAGACTAGTTATATTAACCTTGTTCTAACTTTGTATGAGACTAGTTATATTAACTTTGTATGAGACTAGTTATATTAACCTTGTTCTAACTTTGTATGAGACTAGTTATATTAACTTTGTATGAGACTAGTTATATTAACCTTGTTCTAACTTTTGTATGAGACTAGTTATATTAACTTTGTATGATACTAGTTATATTAACTTTGTATGATACTAGTTATATTAACTTTGTATGAGACTAGTTATTTTAACCTTGTTCTAACTTTGTATGATACTAGTTATTTTAACCTTGTTCTAACTTTGTATGATACTAGTTATATTAACTTTGTATGAGACTAGTTATATTAACCTTGTTCTAACTTTGTATGATACTAGTTATATTAACCTTGTTTAGTTTGGTATGAAACTAGTTATTTTAACCTTGTTCTAACTTTGTACGATACTAGTTATTTTAACCTTGTTCTAACTTTGTATGATACTAGTTATATTAACTTTGTATGAGACTAGTTATATTAACCTTGTTCTAACTTTGTATGACACTAGTTATATTAACCTTGTTCTAACTTTGTATGATACTAGTTATATTAACCTTGTTTAGTTTGGTATGAAACTAGTTATTTTAACCTTGTTCTAACTTTGTATGATACTAGTTATATTAACTTTGTATGAGACTAGTTATATTAACCTTGTTCTAACTTTGTATGATACTAGTTATATTAACCTTGTTTAGTTTGGTATGAAACTAGTTATTTTAACCTTGTTCTAACTTTGTATGATACTAGTTATATTAACTTTGTATGAGACTAGTTATATTAACCTTGTTCTAACTTTGTATGATACTAGTTATATTAACCTTGTTTAGTTTGGTATGAAACTAGTTATTTTAACCTTGTTCTAACTTTGTATGATACTAGTTATTTTAACCTTGTTCTAACTTTGTATGAGACTAGTTATATTAACCTTGTTTAGTTTGGTATGAAACTAGTTATATTAACCTTGTTCTAACTTTGTATGAGACTAGTTATATTAACTTTGTATGACACTAGTTATATTAACCTTGTTCTAGTTTTGTTTGACACTAGTTATATTAACCTTGTTCTAACTTTGTATGAGACTAGTTATATTAACCTTGTTTTAGTTTTGTATGAGACTAGTTATATTAACCTTGTTCTAACTTTGTATGAGACTAGTTATATTAACCTTGTTCTAACTTTGTATGAGACTAGTTATATTAACTTTGTATGAGACTAGTTATATTAACCTTGTTCTAACTTTGTATGAGACTAGTTATATTAACTTTGTATGATACTAGTTATATTAACTTTGTATGATACTAGTTATATTAACTTTGTATGAGACTAGTTATTTTAACCTTGTTCTAACTTTGTATGATACTAGTTATTTTAACCTTGTTCTAACTTTGTATGATACTAGTTATATTAACTTTGTATGAGACTAGTTATATTAACCTTGTTCTAACTTTGTATGATACTAGTTATATTAACCTTGTTTAGTTTGGTATGAAACTAGTTATATTAACCTTGTTCTAACTTTGTATGATACTAGTTATTTTAACCTTGTTCCTTGTTTAGTTTGGTATGAAACTAGTTATATTAACCTTGTTCTAACTTTGTATGAGACTAGTTATATTAACTTTGTATGAGACTAGTTATATTAACCTTGTTCTAACTTTGTATGATACTAGTTATATTAACCTTGTTTAGTTTGTATGAAACTAGTTATATTAACCTTGTTCTAACTTTGTATGAGACTAGTTATATTAACCTTGTTTTAGTTTGGTATGAGACTAGTTATATTAACCTTGTTCTAACTTTGTATGAGACTAGTTATATTAACTTTGTATGAGACTAGTTATATTAACCTTGTTCTAACTTTGTATGAGACTAGTTATATTAACTTTGTATGAGACTAGTTATATTAACCTTGTTCTAACTTTGTATGAGACTAGTTATATTAACTTTGTATGATACTAGTTATATTAACTTTGTATGATACTAGTTATATTAACTTTGTATGAGACTAGTTATTTTAACCTTGTTCTAACTTTGTATGATACTAGTTATTTTAACCTTGTTCTAAGTTTGTATGATACTAGTTATATTAACTTTGTATGAGACTAGTTATATTAACCTTGTTCTAACTTTGTATGATACTAGTTATATTAACCTTGTTTAGTTTGGTATGAAACTAGTTATATTAACCTTGTTCTAACTTTGTATGATACTAGTTATTTTAACCTTGTTCTAACTTTGTATGAGACTAGTTATATTAACCTTGTTTAGTTTGGTATGAAACTAGTTATATTAACCTTGTTCTAACTTTGTATGAGACTAGTTATATTAACTTTGTATGACACTAGTTATATTAACCTTGTTCTAGTTTTGTTTGACACTAGTTATATTAACCTTGTTCTAACTTTGTATGAGACTAGTTATATTAACCTTGTTTTAGTTTTGTATGAGACTAGTTATATTAACCTTGTTTTAGTTTTGTATGAGACTAGTTATATTAACCTTGTTCTAGTTTTGTATGACACTAGTTATATTAACCTTGTTCTAACTTTGTATGAGACTAGTTATATTAACCTTGTTCTAACTTTGTATGAGACTAGTTATATTAACTTTGTATGATACTAGTTATATTAACTTTATGATACTAGTTATATTAACTTTGTATGAGACTAGTTATATTAACCTTGTTCTAACTTTGTATGATACTAGTTATATTAACCTTGTTTAGTTTGGTATGAAACTAGTTATATTAACCTTGTTCTAACTTTGTATGATACTAGTTATTTTAACCTTGTTCTAACTTTGTATGAGACTAGTTATATTAACCTTGTTTAGTTTGGTATGAAACTAGTTATATTAACCTTGTTCTAACTTTGTATGAGACTAGTTATATTAACTTTGTATGAGACTAGTTATATTAACCTTGTTCTAACTTTGTATGAGACTAGTTATATTAACTTTGTATGAGACTAGTTATATTAACCTTGTTCTAACTTTGTATGAGACTAGTTATATTAACTTTGTATGAGACTAGTTATATTAACCTTGTTCTAACTTTGTATGAGACTAGTTATATTAACTTTGTATGAGACTAGTTATATTAACCTTGTTCTAACTTTGTATGAGACTAGTTATATTAACTTTGTATGAGACTAGTTATATTAACCTTGTTCTAACTTTGTATGAGACTAGTTATATTAACTTTGTATGATACTAGTTATATTAACTTTGTATGATACTAGTTATATTAACTTTGTATGAGACTAGTTATTTTAACCTTGTTCTAACTTTGTATGATACTAGTTATTTTAACCTTGTTCTAACTTTGTATGATACTAGTTATATTAACTTTGTATGAGACTAGTTATATTAACCTTGTTCT
Source organism: Oncorhynchus gorbuscha (assembly GCF_021184085.1). Classification (NCBI taxonomy): domain Eukaryota; kingdom Metazoa; phylum Chordata; class Actinopteri; order Salmoniformes; family Salmonidae; genus Oncorhynchus; species Oncorhynchus gorbuscha. Next base: position 13,052 of record NW_025749289.1, read on the forward strand.
AACTTTGTATGATACTAGTTATATTAACCTTGTTTAGTTTGGTATGAAACTAGTTATATTAACCTTGTTCTAACTTTGTATGATACTAGTTATTTTAACCTTGTTTAGTTTGGTATGAAACTAGTTATATTAACCTTGTTCTAACTTTGTATGAGACTAGTTATATTAACTTTGTATGAGACTAGTTATATTAACCTTGTTCTAACTTTGTATGATACTAGTTATATTAACCTTGTTTAGTTTGGTATGAAACTAGTTATATTAACCTTGTTCTAACTTTGTATGAGACTAGTTATATTAACCTTGTTTAGTTTGGTATGAAACTAGTTATATTAACCTTGTTCTAACTTTGTATGAGACTAGTTATATTAACTTTGTATGAGACTAGTTATATTAACCTTGTTCTAACTTTGTATGAGACTAGTTATATTAACTTTGTATGAGACTAGTTATATTAACCTTGTTCTAACTTTGTATGAGACTAGTTATATTAACTTTGTATGATACTAGTTATATTAACTTTGTATGATACTAGTTATATTAACTTTGTATGAGACTAGTTATTTTAACCTTGTTCTAACTTTGTATGATACTAGTTATATTAACCTTGTTCTAACTTTGTATGATACTAGTTATATTAACTTTGTATGAGACTAGTTATATTAACCTTGTTCTAACTTTGTATGATACTAGTTATATTAACCTTGTTTAGTTTGTATGAAACTAGTTATATTAACCTTGTTCTAACTTTGTATGATACTAGTTATTTTAACCTTGTTCTAACTTTGTATGATACTAGTTATATTAACTTTGTATGAGACTAGTTATATTAACCTTGTTCTAACTTTGTATGAGACTAGTTATATTAACTTTGTTCTAACTAGTTATATTAACTTTGTTGATAGTTATATTAACCTTATTTAACTTTGTATGAGACTAGTTATATTAACCTTGTTCTAACTTTGTATGATACTAGTTATTTTAACCTTGTTCTAACTTTGTATGATACTAGTTATATTAACTTTGTATGAGACTAGTTATATTAACCTTGTTCTAACTTTGTATGATACTAGTTATATTAACCTTGTTTAGTTTGTATGAAACTAGTTATATTAACCTTGTTCTAACTTTGTATGATACTAGTTATTTTACCTTGTTCTAACTTTGTATGATACTAGTTATATTAACCTTGTTTAGTTTTGTATGAGACTAGTTATATAACCTTTAACCTTTGTATGAGACTAGTTATATTAACTTTGTATGACACTAGTTATATTAACCTTGTTCTAACTTTGTATGATACTAGTTATATTAACCTTGTTTAAGTTTGTATGAGACTAGTTATATTAACCTTGTTCTAACTTTGTATGAGACTAGTTATATTAACTTTGTATGAGACTAGTTATATTTTATTAATTAACTTTGTATGAGACTAGTTATATTAACCTTGTTTAACTTTGTATGATACTAGTTATTTTAACCTTGTTCTAACTTTGTATGATACTAGTTATATTAACTTTGTATGAGACTAGTTATATTAACCTTGTTCTAACTTTGTATGATACTAGTTATATTAACCTTGTTTAGTTTGGTATGAAACTAGTTATTTAACCTTGTTCTAACTTTGTATGATACTAGTTATTTTAACCTTGTTCTAACTTTGTATGAGACTAGTTATATTAACCTTGTTTAGTTTGGTATGAAACTAGTTATATTAACCTTGTTCTAACTTTGTATGAGACTAGTTATATTAACTTTGTATGACACTAGTTATATTAACCTTGTTCTAGTTTTGTTTGACACTAGTTATATTAACCTTGTTCTAACTTTGTATGAGACTAGTTATATTAACCTTGTTTAGTTTTGTATGATGAGACTAGTTATATTAACCTTGTTTTAGTTCTTTTGTATGAGACTAGTTATATTAACCTTGTTCTAGTTTTGTATGAGACTAGTTATATTAACTTTGTATGAGACTAGTTATATTAACCTTGTTGTATGAGACTAGTTATATTAACTTTGTATGAGACTAGTTATATTAACCTTGTTCTAACTTTGTATGATACTAGTTATATTAACCTTGTTTAACTTTGTATGATATAGTTATATTAACTTTGTATGAGACTAGTTATATTAACCTTGTTCTAACTTTGTATGATACTAGTTATATTAACCTTGTTTAGTTTGTATGAAACTAGTTATATTAACCTTGTTCTAACTTTGTATGATACTAGTTATATTAACCTTGTTCTAACTTTGTATGAAACTAGTTATATTAACCTTGTTTAGTTTGGTATGAAACTAGTTATATTAACCTTGTTCTAACTTTGTATGAGACTAGTTATATTAACTTTGTATGAGACTAGTTATATTAACCTTGTTCTAACTTTGTATGAGACTAGTTATATTAACTTTGTATGAGACTAGTTATATTAACCTTGTTCTAACTTTGTATGAGACTAGTTATATTAACTTTATATGAGACTAGTTATATTAACCTTGTTCTAACTTTGTATGAGACTAGTTATATTAACTTTGTATGAGACTAGTTATATTAACCTTGTTCTAACTTTGTATGAGACTAGTTATATTAACTTTGTATGAGACTAGTTATATTAACCTTGTTCTAACTTTGTATGAGACTAGTTATATTAACTTTGTATGATACTAGTTATATTAACTTTGTATGATACTAGTTATATTAACTTTGTATGAGACTAGTTATTTTAACCTTGTTCTAACTTTGTATGATACTAGTTATTTTAACCTTGTTCTAACTTTGTATGATACTAGTTATATTAACTTTGTATGAGACTAGTTATATTAACCTTGTTCTAACTTTGTATGATACTAGTTATATTAACCTTGTTTAGTTTGGTATGAAACTAGTTATTTTAACCTTGTTCTAACTTTGTATGATACTAGTTATTTTAACCTTGTTCTAACTTTGTATGATACTAGTTATATTAACTTTGTATGAGACTAGTTATATTAACCTTGTTCTAACTTTGTATGACACTAGTTATATTAACCTTGTTCTAACTTTGTATGATACTAGTTATATTAACCTTGTTTAGTTTGGTATGAAACTAGTTATTTTAACCTTGTTCTAACTTTGTATGATACTAGTTATATTAACTTTGTATGAGACTAGTTATATTAACCTTGTTCTAACTTTGTATGATACTAGTTATATTAACCTTGTTTAGTTTGGTATGAAACTAGTTATTTTAACCTTGTTCTAACTTTGTATGATACTAGTTATATTAACTTTGTATGAGACTAGTTATATTAACCTTGTTCTAACTTTGTATGATACTAGTTATATTAACCTTGTTTAGTTTGGTATGAAACTAGTTATTTTAACCTTGTTCTAACTTTGTATGATACTAGTTATTTTAACCTTGTTCTAACTTTGTATGAGACTAGTTATATTAACCTTGTTTAGTTTGGTATGAAACTAGTTATATTAACCTTGTTCTAACTTTGTATGAGACTAGTTATATTAACTTTGTATGACACTAGTTATATTAACCTTGTTCTAGTTTTGTTTGACACTAGTTATATTAACCTTGTTCTAACTTTGTATGAGACTAGTTATATTAACCTTGTTTTAGTTTTGTATGAGACTAGTTATATTAACCTTGTTCTAACTTTGTATGAGACTAGTTATATTAACCTTGTTCTAACTTTGTATGAGACTAGTTATATTAACTTTGTATGAGACTAGTTATATTAACCTTGTTCTAACTTTGTATGAGACTAGTTATATTAACTTTGTATGATACTAGTTATATTAACTTTGTATGATACTAGTTATATTAACTTTGTATGAGACTAGTTATTTTAACCTTGTTCTAACTTTGTATGATACTAGTTATTTTAACCTTGTTCTAACTTTGTATGATACTAGTTATATTAACTTTGTATGAGACTAGTTATATTAACCTTGTTCTAACTTTGTATGATACTAGTTATATTAACCTTGTTTAGTTTGGTATGAAACTAGTTATATTAACCTTGTTCTAACTTTGTATGATACTAGTTATTTTAACCTTGTTTAGTTTGGTATGAAACTAGTTATATTAACCTTGTTCTAACTTTGTATGAGACTAGTTATATTAACTTTGTATGAGACTAGTTATATTAACCTTGTTCTAACTTTGTATGATACTAGTTATATTAACCTTGTTTAGTTTGGTATGAAACTAGTTATATTAACCTTGTTCTAACTTTGTATGAGACTAGTTATATTAACCTTGTTTAGTTTGGTATGAAACTAGTTATATTAACCTTGTTCTAACTTTGTATGAGACTAGTTATATTAACTTTGTATGAGACTAGTTATATTAACCTTGTTCTAACTTTGTATGAGACTAGTTATATTAACTTTGTATGAGACTAGTTATATTAACCTTGTTCTAACTTTGTATGAGACTAGTTATATTAACTTTGTATGATACTAGTTATATTAACTTTGTATGATACTAGTTATATTAACTTTGTATGAGACTAGTTATTTTAACCTTGTTCTAACTTTGTATGATACTAGTTATTTTAACCTTGTTCTAACTTTGTATGATACTAGTTATATTAACTTTGTATGAGACTAGTTATATTAACCTTGTTCTAACTTTGTATGATACTAGTTATATTAACCTTGTTTAGTTTGGTATGAAACTAGTTATATTAACCTTGTTCTAACTTTGTATGATACTAGTTATTTTAACCTTGTTCTAACTTTGTATGAGACTAGTTATATTAACCTTGTTTAGTTTGGTATGAAACTAGTTATATTAACCTTGTTCTAACTTTGTATGAGACTAGTTATATTAACTTTGTATGACACTAGTTATATTAACCTTGTTCTAGTTTTGTTTGACACTAGTTATATTAACCTTGTTCTAACTTTGTATGAGACTAGTTATATTAACCTTGTTTTAGTTTTGTATGAGACTAGTTATATTAACCTTGTTTTAGTTTTGTATGAGACTAGTTATATTAACCTTGTTCTAGTTTTGTATGACACTAGTTATATTAACCTTGTTCTAACTTTGTATGAGACTAGTTATATTAACCTTGTTCTAACTTTGTATGAGACTAGTTATATTAACTTTGTATGAGACTAGTTATATTAACCTTGTTCTAACTTTGTATGAGACTAGTTATATTAACTTTGTATGATACTAGTTATATTAACTTTGTATGATACTAGTTATATTAACTTTGTATGAGACTAGTTATATTAACCTTGTTCTAACTTTGTATGATACTAGTTATATTAACCTTGTTTAGTTTGGTATGAAACTAGTTATATTAACCTTGTTCTAACTTTGTATGATACTAGTTATTTTAACCTTGTTCTAACTTTGTATGAGACTAGTTATATTAACCTTGTTTAGTTTGGTATGAAACTAGTTATATTAACCTTGTTCTAACTTTGTATGAGACTAGTTATATTAACTTTGTATGAGACTAGTTATATTAACCTTGTTCTAACTTTGTATGAGACTAGTTATATTAACTTTGTATGAGACTAGTTATATTAACCTTGTTCTAACTTTGTATGAGACTAGTTATATTAACTTTGTATGAGACTAGTTATATTAACCTTGTTCTAACTTTGTATGAGACTAGTTATATTAACTTTGTATGAGACTAGTTATATTAACCTTGTTCTAACTTTGTATGAGACTAGTTATATTAACTTTGTATGAGACTAGTTATATTAACCTTGTTCTAACTTTGTATGAGACTAGTTATATTAACTTTGTATGATACTAGTTATATTAACTTTGTATGATACTAGTTATATTAACTTTGTATGAGACTAGTTATTTTAACCTTGTTCTAACTTTGTATGATACTAGTTATTTTAACCTTGTTCTAACTTTGTATGATACTAGTTATATTAACTTTGTATGAGACTAGTTATATTAACCTTGTTCTAACTTTGTATGATACTAGTTATATTAACCTTGTTTAGTTTGGTATGAAACTAGTTATATTAACCTTGTTCTAACTTTGTATGATACTAGTTATTTTAACCTTGTTTAACTTTGTATTTAGTTATATTAACCTTTGTATGAGACTAGTTATATTAACCTTGTTCTAGTTTTGTATGACTAGTTATATTAACTAGTAGTTATATTAACCTTGTTCTAACTTTGTTGTACTAGTTATATTAACCTTGTTTAGTTTGTATGAAACTAGTTATTTTAACCTTGTTCTAACTTTGTATGATACTAGTTATATTAACTTTGTATGAGACTAGTTATATTAACCTTGTTCTAACTTTGTATGATACTAGTTATATTAACCTTGTTTAGTTTGGTATGAAACTAGTTATTTTAACCTTGTTCTAACTTTGTATGATACTAGTTATATTAACTTTGTATGAGACTAGTTATATTAACCTTGTTCTAACTTTGTATGATACTAGTTATATTAACCTTGTTTAGTTTGGTATGAAACTAGTTATATTAACCTTGTTCTAACTTTGTATGATACTAGTTATTTTAACCTTGTTCTAACTTTGTATGAGACTAGTTATATTAACCTTGTTTAGTTTGGTATGAAACTAGTTATATTAACCTTGTTCTAACTTTGTATGAGACTAGTTATATTAACTTTGTATGACACTAGTTATATTAACCTTGTTCTAGTTTTGTTTGACACTAGTTATATTAACCTTGTTCTAACTTTGTATGAGACTAGTTATATTAACCTTGTTCTAAGTTTTGTATGAGACTAGTTATATTAACCTTGTTTAACTTTGTATGAGACTAGTTATATTAACCTTGTTCTAACTTTGTATGAGACTAGTTATATTAACTTTTGAGACTAGTTATATTAACCTTGTTTAACTTTGTATGATACTAGTTATATTAATTAACTTTGTATGAGACTAGTTATATTAACCTTGTTCTAACTTTGTATGATACTAGTTATATTAACCTTGTTTAGTTTGGTATGAAACTAGTTATATTAACCTTGTTCTAACTTTGTATGATACTAGTTATTTTAACCTTGTTTAGTTTTGTATGAAACTAGTTATATTAACCTTGTTTAGTTTTGTATGAAACTAGTTATATTAACCTTGTTCTAACTTTGTATGAGACTAGTTATATTAACTTTGTATTAGTTATATTTTGTATGAGACTAGTTATATTAACCTTGTTCTAACTTTGTATGAGACTAGTTATATTAACTTTGTATGAGACTAGTTATATTAACCTTGTTCTAACTTTGTATGAGACTAGTTATATTAACTTTTATGAGACTAGTTATATTAACCTTGTTCTAACTTTGTATGAGACTAGTTATATTAACTTTGTATGAGACTAGTTATATTAACCTTGTTCTAACTTTGTATGAGACTAGTTATATTAACTTTGTATGAGACTAGTTATATTAACCTTGTTCTAACTTTGTATGAGACTAGTTATATTAACTTTGTATGATACTAGTTATATTAACTTTGTATGATACTAGTTATATTAACTTTGTATGAGACTAGTTATTTTAACCTTGTTTAACTTTGTATGATACTAGTTATTTTAACCTTGTTCTAACTTTGTATGATACTAGTTATATTAACTTTGTATGAGACTAGTTATATTAACCTTGTTCTAACTTTGTATGATACTAGTTATATTAACCTTGTTTAGTTTGGTATGAAACTAGTTATTTTAACCTTGTTCTAACTTTGTATGATACTAGTTATTTTAACCTTGTTTAACTTTGTATGATACTAGTTATATTAACTTTGTATGAGACTAGTTATATTAACCTTGTTCTAACTTTGTATGACACTAGTTATATTAACCTTGTTCTACTTTGTATTACTAGTTATATTAACCTTGTTTAGTTTGTATGAAACTAGTTATATTAACCTTGTTTAACTTTGTATGATACTAGTTATATTAACTTTGTATGAGACTAGTTATATTAACCTTGTTCTAACTTTGTATGAGACTAGTTATATTAACCTTGTTTAGTTTGGTATGAAACTAGTTATTTTAACCTTGTTCTAACTTTGTATGATACTAGTTATATTAACTTTGTATGAGACTAGTTATATTAACCTTGTTCTAACTTTGTATGATACTAGTTATATTAACCTTGTTTAGTTTGGTATGAAACTAGTTATTTTAACCTTGTTCTAACTTTGTATGATACTAGTTATTTTAACCTTGTTCTAACTTTGTATGAGACTAGTTATATTAACCTTGTTTAGTTTGGTATGAAACTAGTTATATTAACCTTGTTCTAACTTTTGTATGAGACTAGTTATATTAACTTTGTATGACACTAGTTATATTAACCTTGTTCTAGTTTTTGTTTGTATGACACTAGTTATATTAACCTTGTTCTAACTTTGTATGAGACTAGTTATATTAACCTTGTTTTAGTTTTGTATGAGACTAGTTATATTAACCTTGTTCTAACTTTGTATGAGACTAGTTATATTAACCTTGTTCTAACTTTGTATGAGACTAGTTATATTAACTTTGTATGAGACTAGTTATATTAACCTTGTTCTAACTTTGTATGAGACTAGTTATATTAACTTTGTATGATACTAGTTATATTAACTTTGTATGATACTAGTTATATTAACTTTGTATGAGACTAGTTATTTTAACCTTGTTTAAGTTTGTATGATACTAGTTATTTTAACCTTGTTCTAACTTTGTATGATACTAGTTATATTAACTTTGTATGAGACTAGTTATATTAACCTTGTTCTAACTTTGTATGATACTAGTTATATTAACCTTGTTTAGTTTGGTATGAAACTAGTTATATTAACCTTGTTCTAACTTTGTATGATACTAGTTATTTTAACTTGTTTAGTTTGGTATGAAACTAGTTATATTAACCTTGTTTAGTTTGTATGAAACTAACTTTGTATGAGACTAGTTATATTAACTTTGTATGAGACTAGTTATATTAACCTTGTTCTAACTTTGTATGATACTAGTTATATTAACCTTGTTTAGTTTGGTATGAAACTAGTTATATTAACCTTGTTCTAACTTTGTATTGTATGAGACTAGTTATATTAACCTTGTTTAGTTTGTATGAAACTAGTTATATTAACCTTGTTCTAACTTTGTATGAGACTAGTTATATTAACTTTGTATGAGACTAGTTATATTAACCTTGTTCTAACTTTGTATGAGACTAGTTATATTAACTTTGTATGAGACTAGTTATATTAACCTTGTTCTAACTTTGTATGAGACTAGTTATATTAACTTTGTATGATACTAGTTATATTAAATGTTTGACACTAGTTATATTTGTATGATACTAGTTATATTAACTTTGTATGAGACTAGTTATTTTAACCTTGTTCTAACTTTGTATGATACTAGTTATTTTAACCTTGTTGAGACTAGTTATATTAACTTTGTATGATACTAGTTATTTTACCTTATTAACTTTGTATGAGACTAGTTATATTAACCTTGTTCTAACTTTGTATGATACTAGTTATATTAACCTTGTTTAAGTTTGTATGAAACTAGTTATATTAACCTTGTTCTAACTTTGTATGATACTAGTTATTTTAACCTTGTTCTAACTGTATGATACTAGTTTGTATGAGACTAGTTATATTAACCTTGTTTAGTTTGGTATGAAACTAAACTTATATTAACCTTGTTCTAACTTTGTATGAGACTAGTTATATTAACTTTGTATGACACTAGTTATATTAACCTTGTTCTAGTTTTGTTTGACACTAGTTATATTAACCTTGTTCTAACTTTGTTATATTAACTTTGTATGACTAGTTATATTAACCTTGTTTTAGTTTTGTATGAGACTAGTTATATTAACCTTGTTCTAGTTTTGTATGAGACTAGTTATATTAACCTTGTTCTAGTTATATTAACCTTGTTCTTTTGTATGAGACTAGTTATATTAACCTTGTTCTAACTTTGTATGAGACTAGTTATATTAACCTTGTTTAACTTTGTATGAGACTAGTTATTTTAACCTTGTTCTAACTTTGATGATACTAGTTATATTAACCTTGTTCTAACTTTGTATGATACTAGTTATATTAACTTTGTATGAGACTAGTTATATTAACCTTGTTCTAACTTTGTATGATACTAGTTATATTAACCTTGTTTAGTTTGGTATGAAACTAGTTATATTAACCTTTGTTCTAACTTTTTGTATGATACTAGTTATTTTAACCTTGTTCTAACTTTGTATGATACTAGTTATATTAACCTTGTTTAGTTTGGTATGAAACTAGTTATATTAACCTTGTTCTAACTTTGTATTACTAGTTATATTAACTTTGTATGAGACTAGTTATATTAACCTTGTTCTTGTTTTGTTTGAGACTAGTTATATTAACCTTGTTCTAACTTTGTATGAGACTAGTTATACCTTGTTTTAACTTTGTATGAGACTAGTTATATTAACCTTGTTTTAGTTTTGTTCTAGTTATATTAACTTTGTTCTAGTTATATTGTATGACACTAGTTATATTAACCTTGTTCTAGTTTTGTTTGACTAGTTATATTAACCTTGTTCTAACTTTGTATGAGACTAGTTATATTAACTTTGTATGAGACTAGTTATATTAACCTTGTTCTAGTTATATTAACTTTGTATGAGACTAGTTTATATTAACTTTGTATGAGACTAGTTATATTAACCTTGTTCTAACTTTGTATGAGACTAGTTATATTAACTTTGTATGATACTAGTTATATTAACTTTGTATGATACTAGTTATATTAACTTTGTATGAGACTAGTTATTTTAACCTTGTTCTAACTTTGTATGATACTAGTTATTTTAACCTTGTTCTAACTTTGTATGATACTAGTTATATTAACTTTGTATGAGACTAGTTATATTAACCTTGTTCTAACTTTGTATGATACTAGTTATATTAACCTTGTTTAGTTTGTATGAAACTAGTTATATTAACCTTGTTCTAACTTTGTATGATACTAGTTATTTTAACCTTGTTTAGTTTTGGTATGAAACTAGTTATATTAACCTTGTTCTAACTTTGTATGAGACTAGTTATATTAACTTGTATGAGACTAGTTATATTAACCTTGTTCTAACTTTGTATGATACTAGTTATATTAACCTTGTTTAGTTTGTATGAAACTAGTTATATTAACCTTGTTCTAACTTTGTATGAGACTAGTTATATTAACCTTGTTTAGTTTGGTATGAAACTAGTTATATTAACCTTGTTCTAACTTTGTATGAGACTAGTTATATTAACTAGTTGTATGAGACTAGTTATATTAACCTTGTTCTAACTTTGTATGAGACTAGTTATATTAACTTTGTATGAGACTAGTTATATTAACCTTGTTCTAACTTTGTATGAGACTAGTTATATTAACTTGTTTAGTTTGTATGATACTAGTTATATTAACTTTGTATGATACTAGTTATATTAACTTTGTATGAGACTAGTTATTTTAACCTTGTTCTAACTTTGTATGATACTAGTTATTTTAACCTTGTTCTAACTTTGTATGATACTAGTTATATTAACTTTGTATGAGACTAGTTATATTAACCTTGTTCTAACTTTGTATGATACTAGTTATATTAACCTTGTTTAGTTTGGTATGAAACTAGTTATATTAACCTTGTTCTAACTTTGTATGATACTAGTTATTTTAACCTTGTTCTAACTTTGTATGAGACTAGTTATATTAACCTTGTTTAGTTTGGTATGAAACTAGTTATATTAACCTTGTTCTAACTTTGTATGAGACTAGTTATTAACTTTGTATGACACTAGTTATATTAACCTTGTTCTAGTTTTGTTTGACACTAGTTATATTAACCTTGTTCTAACTTTGTATGAGACTAGTTATATTAACCTTGTTTTAGTTTTGTATGAGACTAGTTATATTAACCTTGTTTTAGTTTTGTATGAGACTAGTTATATTAACCTTGTTCTAGTTTTGTATGACACTAGTTATATTAACCTTGTTCTAACTTTGTATGAGACTAGTTATATTAACCTTGTTCTAACTTTGTATGAGACTAGTTATATTAACTTGTTTTGTATGATACTAGTTATATTAACTTTGTATGATACTAGTTATATTAACCTTGTATGAGACTAGTTGTATTAACCTTGTTCTAACTTTGTATGATACTAGTTATATTAACCTTGTTTAGTTTGGTATGAAACTAGTTATATTAACCTTGTTTAACTTTGTATGATACTAGTTATATTAACCTTGTTCTAACTTTGTATGAGACTAGTTATATTAACCTTGTTTAGTTTGGTATGAAACTAGTTATATTAACCTTGTTCTAACTTTGTATGAGACTAGTTATATTAACTTTGTATGAGACTAGTTATATTAACCTTGTTCTAACTTTGTATGAGACTAGTTATATTAACTTTGTATGAGACTAGTTATATTAACCTTGTTCTAACTTTGTATGAGACTAGTTATATTAACTTTGTATGAGCTCAGTTATATTAACCTTGTTCTAACTTTGTATGAGACTAGTTATATTAACTTTGTATGAGACTAGTTATATTAACCTTGTTCTAACTTGTATGAGACTGCTTTGTATGAGACTAGTTATATTAACCTTGTTCTAACTTTGATATGATTATACTATGATTATATTAACTTTGTATGATACTAGTTATATTAACTGTATGATACTAGTTATATTAACTTTGTATGAGACTAGTTATTTTAACCTTGTTCTAACTTTGTATGATACTAGTTATTTTAACCTTGTTCTAACTTTGTATGATACTAGTTATATTAACTGTATGAGACTAGTTATATTAACCTTGTTCTAACTTTGTATGATACTAGTTATATTAACCTTGTTTAGTTTGGTATGAAACTAGTTATATTAACCTTGTTCTAACTTTGTATGATACTAGTTATTTTAACCTTGTTCTAA
>NW_025749290.1:0-10000 GCF_021184085.1 Oncorhynchus gorbuscha
CCACAGCGTGCACACTAGCTACACACACGCGCTGGCGTGCACACGCTAACTACACACACACCACAGCGCGTGCTCACGCTAACTACACACACACCACAGCGCGTGCACATGCTAACTACACACACGCCACAGCGCGTGCACACGCTAACTACACACACACCACAGCGCGTGCTCACGCTAACTTGAACCATTCAAGAGTTAATTTTGGTCGGTTATTTGATTTTATGACCGCAACCACACATCAACTGACCACAACCACACAACTACTGACCAACCACACATCAACTGACCAACCACACATCAACTGACCACAACCACACATCAACTGACCACAACCACACATCAACTGACCAACCACACATCAACTGACCAACCACACATCAACTGACCAACCACACATCAACTGACCAACCACACATCAACTGACCAACCACACATCAACTGACCAACCCACACATCAACTGACCAACCACACATCAACTGACCAACCACACATCAACTGACCACAACCACACATCAACTGACCACAACCACACAACTACCGACCACTACTGACCACAACCACTGACCACAACCACTGACCACAACAACAACTACTGACCAACCACACAACTACTAGTTATAGTTGATAAAAGTTTTAAAGAATTTGAAGTTAGGATAACCTAAACATGTTAAAGTTGGATTGGTGTATCTAGCTTGAACGGTTCAAGAGTTAGAGGTTGGGGTCATTTTAATGCTGTGTAGTTGGGGTCATTTTAATGCTGTGTAGTTGGGGTCATTTTAATGCTGTGTAGTTGGGGTCATTTTAATGCTGTGATGAGGTCCTTTAATGCTGTGTGAGGGTCATTTTAATGCTGTGTAGTTGGGGTCATTTAATGCTGTGTAGTTGGGGTCATTTTAATGCTGTGTAGTTGGGGTCATTTTAATGCTGTGTAGTTGGGGTCATTTTAATGCTGTGTAGTTGGGGTCATTTTAATGCTGTGTAGTTGGGGTCATTTTAATGCTGTGTAGTTGGGGTCATTTTAATGCTGTGTAGTTGGGGTCATTTTAATGCTGTGTAGTTGGGGTCATTTTAATGCTGTGTAGTTGGGGTCATTTAATGCTGTGTAGTTGGGGTCATTTTAATGCTGTGTAGTTGGGGTCATTTTTAATGCTGTGTAGTTGGGGTCATTTTAATGCTGTGTAGTTGGGGTCATTTTAATGCTGTGTAGTTGGGGTCATTTAATGCTGTGTAGTTGGGGTCATTTTAATGCTGTGTAGTTGGGGTCATTTTAATGCTGTGTAGTTGGGGTCATTTTAATGCTGTGTAGTTGGGGTCATTTTAATGCTGTGTAGTTGGGGTCATTTTAATGCTGTGTAGTTGGAGTCATTTTAATGCTGTGTAGTTGGGGTCATTTTAATGCTGTGTAGTTGGGGTCATTTTAATGCTGTGTAGTTGGGGTCATTTTAATGCTGTGTAGTTGGTCATTTTAATGCTGTGTAGTTGGTCATTTTAATGCTGTGTAGTTGGGGTCATTTTAATGCTGTGTAGTTGGGGTCATTTTAATGCTGTGTAGTTGGGGTCATTTTAATGCTGTGTAGTTGGGGTCATTTTAATGCTGTGTATTTGGGGTCATTTTAATGCTGTGTAGTTGGTCATTTTAATGCTGTGTAGTTGGGGTAGTTGGGGTCATTTTAATGCTGTGTAGTTGGGGTCATTTTAATGCTGTGTAGTTGGGGTCATTTTAATGCTGTGTAGTTGGTCATTTTAATGCTGTGTAGTTGGGGTCATTTTAATGCTTGTGTAGTTGGTCATTTTAATGCTGTGTAGTTGGGGTCATTTTAATGCTGTGTAGTTGTTCATTTTAATGCTGTGTAGTTGTTCATTTTAATGCTGTGTAGTTGGGGTCATTTTAATGCTGTGTAGTTGGTCATTTTAATGCTGTGTTGTTGGGGTAGTTGGGGTCATTTTAATGCTGTGTAGTTGGTCATTTTAATGCTGTGTAGTTGGGGTCATTTTAATGCTGTGTAGTTGGTCATTTTATTGCTGTGTAGTTGGTCATTTTAATGCTGTGTAGTTGGGGTCATTTTAATGCTGTGTAGTTGGGGTCATTTTAATGCTGTGTAGTTGGGGTCATTTTAATGCTGTGTAGTTGGTCATTTTAATGCTGTGTAGTTGGGGTCATTTTAATGCTGTGTAGTTGGTGTCATTTTAATGCTGTGTAGTTGGTCATTTTAATGCTGTGTAGTTGGTCATTTTAATGCTGTGTAGTTGGGGTCACTTTAATGCTGTGTAGTTGGGGTCATTTTAATGCTGTGTAGTTGGGGTCATTTTAATGCTGTGTAGTTGGTCATTTTAATGCTGTGTAGTTGGGGTCATTTTAATGCTGTGTAGTTGGTCATTTTAATGCTGTGTAGTTGGGGTCATTTTAATGCTGTGTAGTTGGTCATTTTAATGCTGTGTAGTTGGGGTCATTTTAATGCTGTGTAGTTGGTCATTTTAATGCTGTGTAGTTGGGGTCATTTTAATGCTGTGTAGTTGGGGTCATTTTAGTGCTGTGTAGTTGGGGTCATTTTAGTGCTGTGTAGTTGGTCATTTTAATGCTGTGTAGTTGGGGTCAGTAGTTGTGGTCAATAGTTATAGGGTTGTAGTCTATAGTTGTGGTCTAGTGATATGGTTGTGGTCTAGTGATATGGTTGTGGTCAGTAGTTGTGGTGGGTCAGTAGTTGTGGTGGGTCAGTAGTTGTGTGGTTTGTCAGTAGTTGTGTGGTTGGTCAGTAGTTGTGTGGTTTGTCAGTAGTTGTGTGGTTTGTCAGTAGTCGTGGTCAGTAGTTGTGTGGTTTGTCAGTAGTTCTGTGATGGGTCAGTAGTTGTGTGGTTGGTCAGTAGTTGTGTGGTTTGTCAGTAGTTGTGTGGTTTGTCAGTAGTTGTGTGGTTTGTCAGTAGTTGTGTGGTTTGTCAGTAGTTGTGTGGTTTGTCAGTAGTTGTGTGGTTTGTCAGTAGTTGTGTGGTTTGTCAGTAGTCGTGGTCAGTAGTCGTGTGGTTTTGTCAGTAGTCGTGGTCAGTAGTTGTGTGGTTGGTCAGTAGTTGTGTAGGTTGGTCAGTAGTTGTGTGGTTTGTCAGTAGTTGTGTGGTGGTTGTCAGTAGTTGTGTGGTGGTTGTCAGTAGTTGTGTGGTGGTTGGTCAGTAGTTGTGTGGTGGGTCAGTAGTTGTGTGATGGGTCAGTAGTTGTGTGGTTTGTCAGTATTTGTGTGATTTGTCAGTAGTTGTGTGGTTGCGGTGAGTAGTTGTGTGGTGGTTTGTCAGTAGTTGTGTGGTTGGTCAGTAGTTGTGTGGTGGTTTGTCAGTAGTTGTGTGGTTGGTCAGTAGTTGTGTGGTGGTTGTCAGTAGTTGTGTGGTGGTTGTCAGTAGTTGTGTGGTGGTTGTCAGTAGTTGTGTGGTGGTTGTCAGTAGTTGTGTGGTGGTTGTCAGTAGTTGTGTGGTGGTTGTCAGTAGTTGTGTGGTGGTTGTCAGTAGTTGTGCAGTGGTTGTCAGTAGTTGTGTATGGTTTGCCAGTAGCTTGTGGTGGTGGTCATAGTTGTGTGGTGGTGGTCAGTTGTTGTGTGGTGGTTGTCAGTAGTTGTGTGGTTGGTCAGTAGTTGTGTGGTGGTTGGTCAGTAGTTGTGTGGTGGTTGTCAGTAGTTGTGTGGTGGTTGTCAGTAGTTGTGTGGTTGTGGTCAGTTTGTCTAAATTACATTTGTTGCATGTGCAAACTGAAAGGACGACGAGAAGTGATTGGATGAAATATGAAGTGGGAACAGAGGGCTTCGATCTATCAAATCAGAGCAGCAGGATCCTTGTATAGCCCGCCCTTTTCTTTACAGACAGGCAAATCAGTCTTGTCTTGTAGAAGCTGTTAAGTCTTTTGGACCTAGACTTGGTGCTCTACCACTTGCCGTGCGGTAGCAGAGAGAACAATCTGTGACTCGGGTGGCTGGAATCTTTAGCAATTTGTAGGGCCTTCCTCTGACACGCCTGGTATAGAGGTCCTGGATGGCAGGAAACTTGGGCGTACGCACTGCCCTCTGTAGTAGAGGTCGAATTATAGGACTATTTCCCTCTATACCATTTGTATTTCATTAACCTTTGACTATTGGATGTTCTTATAGGCACTTTAGTATTGCCAGTGTAACAGTATAGCTTCCGTCCCTCTCCTCACTCCTACCCGGGCTCGAACCAGCAACACAACGACAACAGCCACCATGCAGAGCAAGGGGAACAACTACTCCAAGGATCAGAGCGAGTGACGTTTGAAACGCTATTAGCGCGCGCTAACTAGCCAGCCATTTCACTTCGGTTACACCAGCCTCATCTCGGGAGTTGATAGGTTTGAAGTCATAAACAGCGCAATGCTTGACGCACAACGAAGAGCTGCTGGCAAAACGCATGAAAGTGCTGTTTGAATGAATGTTTACGCGCCTGCTTCTGCCTACCACCACTCCGTCAGATACTTAGATACTTGTATGCTCAGTCAGATTATATGCAACGCAGGACACGCTAGATAATATCTAGTAATATCAACAACCATGTTTAGTTAACTACTGATTATGATTGATAGTTTTTTATAAGATCGTTTTAATGCTAGCTTGCAACTTACCTTGGCTTACTGCGTTCGCGTAACAGGCAGTCTCCTTGTGGAGTGCAACGAGAGGAGAGGCAGGTCGTTATTGCGTTGGACTAGTTAACTGTAAGGTTGCAAGATTGGATCCCCCGAGCTGACAAGGTGAAAATCTGTCTTTCTGCCCCTGAACAAGGCAGTTAACCCACCGTTCCTAAATAAGAATGTGTTCTCAACTGACATTGTATTTACACAGAATTGAAGTGATGTCACAATGGAAAGTTTTATAATGTTTAAAAATGTGAATGGATAAATTGATCCCCCCCCCAAAAAAATAAATAATAATTTAAAAAAAATGTTTCTTTAAAAAGTATAGATAATGTCAAAAGTTGGGCTATGGGGCAAGAAGGTAGCCTAGTGGTTAGAGACAGGTAGCCTAGTGGTTAGAGGCGGGTAGCCTAGTGGTTAGAGGCGGGTAGCCTAGTGGTTAGAGGCGGGTAGCCTAGTGGTTAGAGGCGGGTAGCCTAGTGGTTAGGAGGCGGGTAGCCTAGTGGTTAGAGGCGGGTAGCCTAGTGGCTAGAGGCGGGTAGCCTAGTGGTTTAGAGGCGGGTAGCCTAGTGGTTAGAGGCGGGTAGCCTAGTGGTTAGAGACGGGTAGCCTAGTGGTTAGAGGCGGGTGCAGCCTAGTGGTTAGAGGCGGGTAGCCCAGTGGTTAGAGGCGGGTAGCCTAGTGGTTAGAGGCGGGTAGCCTAGTGGTTAGAGGCGGGTAGCCTAGTGGTTAGAGGCGGGTAGCCTAGTGGTTAGAGGCGGGTAGCCTAGTGGTTAGAGGCGGGTAGCCTAGTGGTTAGGAGGCGGGTAGCCTAGTGGTTAGAGGCGGGTAGCCCAGTGGTTAGAGGCGGGTAGCCTAGTGGTTAGAGGCGGGTAGCCTAGTGGCCAGGAGGCGGGTAGCCTAGTGGTTAGAGGCGGGTAGCCTAGTGGTTAGAGGCGGGTAGCCTAGTGGTTAGAGGCGGGTAGCCTAGTGGTTAGAGGCGGGTAGCCTAGTGGTTAGAGGCGGGTAGCCTAGTGGTTAGAGGCGGGTAGCCTAGTGGTTAGAGGCGGGTAGCCCAGTGGTTAGAGGCGGGTAGCCTAGTGGTTAGAGGCGTAGCCTAGTGGTTAGGAGGCGGGTAGCCTAGTGGTTAGAGGCGGGTAGCCTAGTGGTTAGAGGCGGGTAGCCTAGTGGCCAGGAGGCGGGTAGCCTAGTGGTTAGTAGAGGCGGGTAGCCTAGTGGTTAGAGGCGGGTAGCCTAGTGGTTAGGAGGCGGGTAGCCTAGTGGTTAGAGGCGGGTAGCCTAGTGGTTAGAGGCGGGTAGCCCTAGTGGTTAGAGGCGGGTAGCCTAGTGGTTAGAGGCGGGTAGCCTAGTGGTTAGGAGGCGGGTAGCCTAGTGGTTAGAGGCGGGTAGCCTAGTGGTTAGAGGCGGGTAGCCTAGTGGTTAGAGAGGCGGGTAGCCTAGTGGCAGGGAGGCGGGTAGCCTAGTGGTTAGAGGCGGGTAGCCTAGTGGTTAGAGGCGGGTAGCCTAGTGGTTAGAGGCGGGTAGCCTAGTGGTTGAGGCGGGTAGCCTAGTGGTTGGAGGCGGGTAGCCTAGTGGTTGGAGGCGGGTAGCCTAGTGGTTGGAGGCGGGTAGCCTAGTGGTTGGAGGCGGGTAGCCTAGTGGTTGGAGGCGGGTAGCCTAGTGGTTGGAGGCGGGTAGCCTAGTGGTTGGAGGCGGGTAGCCTAGTGGTTGGAGGCGGGTAGCCTCGTGGTTGGAGGCGGGTAGCCTCGTGGTTGGAGGCGGGTAGCCTCGTGGTTGGAGGCGGGTAGCCTCGTGGTTGGAGGCGGGTAGCCTCGTGGTTTGAGCGTTGGGCCATTCAGAGGGTGAAGGGGCAAGACAAAAGATTTAAAGTGCCCTTGAACGGTGTTATGGTAGTAGGTGCCAGGCGTACCGGTTTGTCAAGAACTACAATGCTGCTGTGTTTTTCACACTCAATAGTTTCCTGTGTATCAAGAATGGTCCAGATTTAAAATTAGAGGCGTGGATCAGAACACCAGTCAGTATCTGGTGTGGATCAGAGAACCAGTCAGTATCTGGTGTGGATCAGAAAACCAGTCAGTATCTGGTGTGGATCAGAGAACCAGTCAGTATCTGGTGTGGATCAGAAAACCAGTCAGTATCTGGTGTGGATCAGAACACCAGTCAGTATCTGGTGTGGATCAGAACACCAGTCAGTATCTGGTGTGGATCAGAAAACCAGTCAGTATCTGGTGTGGATCAGAAAACCAGTCAGTATCTGGTGTGGATCAGAACACCAGTCAGTATCTGGTGTGGATCAGAACACCAGTCAGTATCTGGTGTGGATCAGAACACCAGTCAGTATCTGGTGTGGATCAGAACACCAGTCAGTATCTGGTGTGGATCAGAAAACCAGTCAGTATCTGGTGTGGATCAGAAAACCAGTCAGTATCTGGTGTGGATCAGAACACCAGTCAGTATCTGTGTGGATCAGAACACCAGTCAGTATCTGGTGTGGATCAGAACACCAGGCAGTATCTGGTGTGACCATGTACCTCATGCAGCGCGACACGTCTCCTTCACATAGAGTTGATCAGGATGTTGATTGTGGCCTGTGGAATGTTGTCCCACTCCTCTTCAATGGCTGTGTGAAGTTGCTGGATATTGGCGGGAACTGGAACACGCTGTCGTACACGTCGATCCACAGCATTCCAAACATGCTCAATGGGTGACATGTCTGGTGAGTATGCAGGCCATGGAAGAACGGGACATTTCAGCTTCCACCACCCAAAGGACACCCAGCCAATTTGAGCAACTGTGGTAAGCGTTGGAGTCAACATGGGCCAGCTTCCTGTGGAACGCTTTCAACACACATTGTGTATTGTCCAGATTGTGCATTGTCCAGATTGTGAATTGTCCAGATTGTGCATTGTCCAGATTGTGCATTGTCCAGATTGTGCATTGTCCAGATTGTGCATTGTCCAGATTGTGCATTGTCCAGATTGTGCATTGTCCAGATTGTGCATTGTCCAGATTGTGCATTGTCCAGGTTGTGTATTGTCCAGGTTGTGCATTGTCCAGGTTGTGTATTGTCCTTGTCGTTCTTGGAACTCAACATGAAGACTCCTTTATGTCCTGTAGTTCCCAGTTTTACCCACAGGTGCTACACAATCAGGTTTTCCACACAAACCCACACTGTCTCCCCTTTTTTTGTCAGGGCAAATGGGAATTGAGGCACCCCAAGCAGGAAGGGAGATGGGGATGGAGGGATGGATGGATGGATGCATGGAGGGATGGATGCATGGAGGGATGGATGCATGGAGGGATGGATGCATGGAGGGATGGATGCATGGAGGGATGGATGCATGGAGGGATGGATGGATGGAGGGAGAGATGGATGGAGGGAGAGATGGATGGGGGGAGAGATGGATGGAGGGAGAGATGGATGGAGGGAGAGATGGATGGAGGGAGAGATGGATGGAGGGAGAGATGGATGGAGGGAGAGATGGATGGAGGGAGAGATGGAAGAGGTTGCTGACGAACGGCCAGGGTTCTCAGTTAGAAAGCAAGGGGCAGGTTGTGTACGTGTTTGATAGAACAGTTGGGGTAAACTTAACATAATGTCTTGTGACAGGCGTGATGCGTCTCGGTTAGTATCTCCTCCTCTCACTAGGTTACGGAAGGGGAGAATTAGACTGGGTAGGTACAGACGGGGTCTTCAGAGGGTAATTACATGTACGAGGACACGTTTGGTGGAGTGGGCTACGGCTATGAGGAAGCATTTTCGGGTCAGGAACATAGGTGGTGTGTGTGATGGAGGAGAGGATCTGAGTACTGTGGTGAGGTAGAAAACATTTGACACTGGTACGTACACACACACACACACACACACACACACACACACACACACACACACACACACCTTGTTTACCACATCACACCTTGAGCCAAGAAGCACATCTAAACTCTAAGTGACCCCCGTCCCTAAATAAAAAAAATAAAAAACACAAACAAGCAAACTCTCGTCCGAGCGTTTCTGGCTCTCTGTTCCCAGATCAACAGAGTTGGACTAACCCAAATGCAGCCTGGCCTTAGAACACACAGTAACTAACAACTAAACTCTCACCTCTCGCTCCTCACTAATCCCTAGGAACCCAGTAAGTTCAAATTCTAAACCACCACAGAAGAACAGACACCAGGATTGAATCCCTCTCTTCCCCTCCCTCTTTTCCTTCCCTCTCCCTCCCTCTCCCTTCCCTCTCCCTCTTTTCTTCCCTCCTTCCTCTGCCTTCCCTCCCTCTCCCTCTTTTCTTCCCCTCTCCTCCTCCTTCCCTCTCCCTCCCACTCCCTCTTTTCATCCCCTCCTTCCCTCTCCCTTCCCTCTCCCTCCTTCCCTCTCCCTTCCCTGTCCCTCCCCTCTCTCTCTTTTCCTCCATATTCCTCCTCTCCTTCCCTCTCCCTTCCCTCCCTCCCTCCCCTCTCTCTCTCTTTTCCTCCTATTCCTCCTCTCCCTCCTCTCCCTCTTTTCATCCCCTCCTTCCCTCTCCTCCCCTCCCCTTCCCTCTCCCTCCCCTCTCCCTCTTTCATCCCCTCCTTCCCTCTCCCTTCCCTCTCCCTCCCCTCCTTCCCTCTCCCCTCCTCCTTCCCCTCCCTCCTTCCCTCTCCCTTCCCTCTCCCTCCTCCTTCCCTCTCCCTTCCCTCTCCCTCCCTCCTTCCCTCTCCCTCCCTCCCTCTCTCTTTTCCTCCCTATTCCTCCTCTCCCTCCCTCTCCCTCTTTTCATCCCTCCTTCCCTCTCCCTTCCCTCTCCCTTCCTCTCCCTTCCCTCTCCATCCCCTCCTTCCCTCCCCTTCCCTCTCCCTTCCCTCTCCATCCCCTCCTTCCTCTCTCTTTTTTCCTCCCCTATTCCTCCTCTCCCTCCCTCTCCCTCTTTTCATCCCTCCTTCCCTCTCCCTCCCCTCCTTCCCTCTCCCTCCCTCTCCCTCTTTTCATCCCCTCCTTCCTCTCCCTTCCCTCCTTCCCTCTCCTTCCCTCTCCTCTCCCTCCTTCCCCCTCCCTCCCCTCTCTTTTCCTCTTCCTCTCCCTCCCTCTCCCTCTTTTCATCCCCTCCCTTCCTCTCCTTCCCTCTCCCTTCCCTCTCCATCCCCTCCATCCCCTCCTTCCTCTCCCTTCCTCTCCTTCCTCCCTCCCCTCCCTTCCCTCTCCTCTTTTCATCCTCCTTCCCTCTCCTTCCTCCCTCCTTCCCTCTCCTCCTCTCCTTTTTCATCCCTCCTTCCCTCTCCCTTCCCTCTCCCTCCCTCCTTCCCTCTCCCTCTCCTCCTTCCCTCCCCCTCCTTCCCTCTCCCTTCCCTCTCCCTCCCCTCCTTCCCTCTCCTTCCTCTCCCTCCTCCTTCCCTCCTCC
>NW_025749290.1:20000-25984 GCF_021184085.1 Oncorhynchus gorbuscha
TCACCTCATTTCCTCTCTCCTCACCTCCATCCCTCTCTATTCCCCTCATTTCCTCTCTCCTCCCCTCATTTCCTCTCTCTACCCCTCATTTCCTCTCTATTCCCCTCATTTCCTCTCTCCTCACCTCATTTCCTCTCACCTCACCTCCATCCCTCGCTATTCCCCTCATTTCCTCTCTCCTCACCTCATTTCCTCTCTCCTCACCTCATTTCCTCTCTCCTCCCCTCATTTCCTCTCTCCTCCCCTCATTTCCTCTCTCCTCCCCTCATTTCCTCTCTCCTCACCTCCATCCCTCTCTATTCCCCTCATTTCCTCTCTCCTCACCTCATTTCCTCTCTCCTCACCTCCATCCCTCTCTATTCCCCTCATTTCCTCTCTCCTCCCCTCATTTCCTCTCTCCTCCCCTCATTTCCTCTCTCCTCCCCTCATTTCCTCTCTCCTCGCCTCATTTCCTCTCTCCTCCCCTCATTTCCTCTCTCCTCACCTCCATCCCTCTCTATTCCCCTCATTTCCTCTCTCCTCCCCTCATTTCCTCTCTCCTCCCCTCATTTCCTCTCTCCTCTCCTCATTTCCTCTCTCCTCCCCTCATTTCCTCTCTCCTCCCCTCATTTCCTCTCTCCTCACCTCCATCCCTCTCTATTCCCCTCATTTCCTCTCTCCTCCCCTCATTTCCTCTCTCCTCCCCTCATTTCCTCTCTCCTCCCCTCATTTCCCCTCTCCTCCCCTCATTTCCTCTCTCCTCCCCTCATTTCCTCTCTCCTCACCTCCATCCCTCTCTATTCCCCCATTTCCTCTCTCCTCCCCTCATTTCCTCTCTCCTCACCTCCATCCCTCTCTATTCCCCTCATTTCCTCTCTCCTCACCTCCATCCCTCTCTATTCCCCTCATTTCCTCTCTCCTCACCTCCATCCCTCTCTACCCCTCATTTCCTCTCTCCTCACCTCCATCCCTCTCTACCCCTCATTTCCTCTCTACACCCCTCATTTCCTCTCTCCTCACCTCATTTCCTCTCTCCTCACCTCCATCCCTCTCTACCCCTCATTTCCTCTCTCCTCCCCTCATTTCCTCTCTCCTCCCCTCATTTCCTCTCTACTCCCCTCATTTCCTCTCTCCTCACCTCATTTCCTCTCTCCTCACCTCCATCCCTCTCTATTCCCCTCATTTCCTCTCTCCTCCCCTCATTTCCTCTCTCCTCACCTCCCTCTCTATTCCCCTCATTTCCTTTCTCATCCCCTCATTTCCTCTCTCCTCACCTCCATCCCTTTCTATTCCCCTCTCTCCTCACCTCATTTCCTCTCTCCTCACCTCATTTCCTCTCTCCTTACCTCATTTCCTCTCTCCTCACCTCATTTCCTCTCTCCTCACCTCATTTCCTCTCTACACCCCTCATTTCCTCTCTCCTCCCCTCATTTCCTCTCTCCTCACCTCCATCCCTCTCTACCCCTCTCATTTCCTCTCTCCTCCCTCATTTCCTCTCTTCACCTCCATCCCTCTATTCCCCTCATTTCCTCTCTCCTCACCTCATTTCCTCTCCTCACCTCCATCCCTCTCTATTCCCTCATTTCCTCTCTCCTCACCCCCATCCTCTCTATTCCCCTCATTTCCTCTCTCCTCCCCTCATTTCCTCTCTATTCCCCTCATTTCCTCTCTCCTCACCTCATTTCCTCTCTCCTCACCTCCATCCCTCTCTATTCCCCTCATTTCCTCTCTCCTCACCTCCATCCCTCTCTATTCCCCTCATTTCCTCTCTCCTCCCCTCATTTCCTCTCTCTACCCCTCATTTCCTCTCTCCTCCCCTCATTTCCTCTCTCTTCACCTCCATCCCTCTCTACTCCCCTCATTTCCTCTCTCCTCACCTCATTTCCTCTCTCCTCACCTCCATCCCTCTCTATTCCCCTCATTTCCTCTCTCCTCACCTCCATCCCTCTCTACCCCTCATTTCCTCTCTCCTCCCCTCATTTCCTCTCTCTTCACCTCCATCCCTCTCTATTCCCCTCATTTCCTCTCTCCTCACCTCATTTCCTCTCTCCTCACCTCATTTCCTCTCTACACCCCTCATTTCCTCTCTCCTCACCTCCATCCCTCTCTACCCCTCATTTCCTCTCTCCTCCCCTCATTTCCTCTCTCTTCACCTCCATCCCTCTCTCCTCCCCTCATTTCCTCTCTCCTCACCTCCATCCCTTTCTCCTCACCTCATTTCCTTTCTCCTCACCTCATTTCCTTTCTCCTCACCTCATTTCCTCTCTCCTCACCTCCATCCCTCACTATTCCCCTCATTTCCTCTCTCCTCACCTCCATCCCTCTCTATTCCCCTCATTTCCTCTCTCCTCACCTCCATCCCTCACTATTCCCCTCATTTCCTCTCTCCTCACCTCATTTCCTCTCTCCTCACCTCATTTCCTCTCTCCTCCCCTCATTTCCTCTCTCCTCACCTCCATCCCTTTCTCCTCCCCTCATTTCCTCTCTCCTCACCTCAATCCCTCACTATTCCCCTCATTTCCTTTCTCCTCCCCTCATTTCCTTTCTCCTCCCCTCATTTCCTTTCTCCTCACCTCATTTCCTCTCTCCTCACTTCCATCCCTCTCTATTCCCCTCATTTCCTTTCTCCTCCCCTCATTTCCTTTCTCCTCCCCTCATTTCCTTTCTCCTCACCTCATTTCCCCTCTCCCCACCTCATTTCCTCTCTCCTCACCTCCATCCCTCTCTCCTCCCCTCCATCCCTCTCTATTTCCCTCATTTCCTCTCTCACCCCCTTATAGAGGCCCCCCCTCTTTTTCTGTATCCCCCTCTGGAACTGCTTGTTCCTCTTGCCCTCTCCTCTTCTCTCTTGACCCTCTGATTCCCCCTGATACACCACACTGATCAACTTATGCTTCTCTCCCTAGCCCCCTCCTCACCTGTCTACCTGAGGGAGGGAGGGGGGACAGGGCCATGTCAAATCAGTCCTCAGTGTAAAGAGCTGTGAGGAACTGTCTGCGCTGTCTGAGACCTCTCTGTGTGTGTTAAAGACTGAAGTCAGCATAGCCATTATTACAGAGCAACAGGAGATAGCATTCAGAGAATGTGTGTAGTGTACAGGGAGGATGGTGACACACAGCTCTTTAGAGCTGACAGAGGAGACGGTGAGACTGCTGCTTTGGGTCAGAACCCTTTTACTGAGCTCTCTCTGTCTGTTAGTGACCTAAGTATAGCCACTAGCGATTTTGTGTCTGTGTGTGCACAGACAGACAGATGGTGTCTACCTGCGCCTCTATATCGACCCCAACCACCTCCTCCTCTATATCGACCCCTACCACCTCCTCCTCTATATCGACCCCTACCTCCTCCTCCTCTATATCGACCCCTACCTCCTCCTCCTCTATATCGACCCCTACCTCCTCCTCCTCTATATCGACCCCCTATCCTCCTCCTCCTCTGTATCGACCCCAACCTCCTCCTCCTCTATATCGACCCCTACCTCCTCCTCCTCTATATCGACCCCTACCTCCTCCTCCTCTATATCGACCCCTACCTCCTCCTCCTCTATATCGACCCCTACCTCCTCCTCCTCTATCGACCCCTACCTCCTCCTCCTCTATATAGAGCCCCTACCTCCTCCTCCCTCTATATCGACCCCCTACCTCCTCCTCCTCTATATCGACCCCTACCTCCTCCTCCTCTATATCGACCCCTACCTCCTCCTCCCCTCTATATCGGCCCCTACCTCCTCCTCCTCTATATCGACCCCTACCACCTCCTCTATATCGACCCCTACCTCCTCCTCCTCTATATCGACCCTACCACCTCCTCCTCTATATGACCCTACCACCACCTCCTCTATATCGACCCCTACCACCACCTCCTCTATATCGAAGCCCTACCACCTCCTCCTCTATATCGACCCCTACCTCCCTCCTCCTCTATATCGACCCTTACCACCTCCTCCTCTATATCGACCCTACCACCTCCTCTATATCGACACTGTCAAACATAGAAATTGAGTGGAATGGGGGAGGATATGGAGAAGGGGAATCAGTCTTTGGAAGAAGGTAGGTATAGTAAGGAGAGCGAAGGAACAAGGGAGGGGAGAGGCGATAGGAAAAGAGAAGAGAGACCTCTCACCGTCACATTCCTGTGAGGTGCAGTCACAGGAGGGGTAGTCGAGGGGCACAGAGACATACGTGTGTGCGTGTGTGTGTGACAAGATGGGTTCAGGCAGAGGACGTGTAAGGGATGAGGGTTCAGAGAATACAGTTAAGGGATGAGGGTTCAGGGGGATGGAGGAGAGAGCAGTGGAGGGGGGGGAGAGAGCAGTGGAGGGGCGGAGAGCGGGGAGGTGGAGGAAGAAGGCGAGAAGGTGGAGAGGAAGAAAAGGGAAACAGGAAATGGAAGGCGGAAGCGAGAGGTGGAGAGAGCGGGGAGGTGGAGGAAGAGAGCGAGGAGGTGGAGGGAAAGCAGGGAGGGGGAGGGAGGTGGATGAGAGGAGAGAGCAGAGGGGAGGAGAGGTGGAGGAGAGGGAGGAGGTGGAGAGGGAGAGGGAGAGGGGAGGGAGAGTGGAGGAGAGGGAGACGAGAGGCGAGGGAGGTGGAGAGAGGGAGAGAGCGGAGGAGAGATGGAGGAGAGAGAGAGACGAGAGAGGAAGGTGGAGGAGGAGAAAGCGGGGGAGGTGGAGGAAGAAGACGAGGGGAGGTGGAGGAGGAGGAGGAGCGGAGGGAGGTGGAGAGGAGAAGGAGCGGGGGAGATGGGAGCGAAGTGAAGGAAGCAGAGGGAGGTGGAGGAGGAGAGGAGGAAGCACGAGGGAGTGGAGAGGAAGAGCGGGGAGGTGGAGGAAGAGGAAGAGCGGGGAGAGTGGAGGAAGAAGACGAGGGAGTGGAGAGGAAGGAAGAGCGAGGATGGAGGGAAGAGCGGGGGAGGTGGAGGGAGGCGGGGGGGAGGGGAGAGAGCGCGGGGGAGAGTGGAGGAGAGAAGGGAGCGAGGGGGAGGTGGAGGAGGAAGAGCGGGGGAGGTGGAGGAGGAGAAGAAGCGGGGAGGTGGAGGAGGAAGACGGGAGGGGAAGGTGGAGGGAGAGAAGCGATGAGGGAAGGGGAGAGTAGAGAAGAGCGAGGGGAGGTGGAGGAGGAAGAGCGGGGGGAGGTGGAGGAGGAAGAGCGGGGAGGTGGAGGAGGAAGAACGCGAGGAGAGGTGGAGGAGGAAGGCGAGGGAGAGAGTGGAGGAGGGGAGAGGCGGGGGAGGTGGAGGAGGAAAGAGCGGGGAGGTGGAGGGAGAAGGTGGGGAAGGGGGAGGAGAGCGGGGGGAGGTGGAGAGAGGAGAGAGGGGAGGTGGAGGGAGCGAGAGCGAGGGAGGTGGGGAGGAAGGAAGAAGCGGGGGGTGGAGGAGGAAGAGCGGGGAGGTGGAGGAGGAAAGAGCGAGGGGGAGGAAGGAAGAGCGGGGAGGTGGAGGAGGAAGAGCGGGGGAGGTGGAGGAGAGGAGAAGCGGGGGAAGTGGAGGGAGGAAGGAGGGGGAGGTGGAGGGAGGAAGAGCGAGGGGAGGTGGAGGAGAAAGGCGAAGTGGAGGAGGAAGGCGGGGGGAGGTGGAGGAGGAAGAGCGGAGGTGGAGGGGAAGGCGGGGAGGTGGAGGAGGAAGGCGGGGGAGGTGGAGGAAGAGCAGAGCGGGGAGGTGGAGGGAGAGGAAGCGGGGGGAGGTGGAGGAAGGGAAGAGCGGGGGAGGTGGAGGGAGGAAGAGCGAGAGGTGGAGGGAGGGAGAGCGGGGGGAGGTGGAGGAGGAAGAGCGAGGGGAGGTGGAGGAGAGAGCGGGGGGAGGTGGAGAGAGGGAGAGGGGGAGAGGAAGAGGTGGAGGAGGCGAGAGATGGAGGAGGAAGAGCGGGGGGAGGTGGAGAGGAAGAGCGGGGAGGTGGAGGAGACGGGGAAGGGAGGGGGAGGTGGAGGAGAGAGCGAGGAGATGGAGAGAGGTGCAGCAGATCGACTTCTGATTGACCCTTGTGGTCCTTTTGGGAACCTCTGACACTG
>NW_025749291.1:0-25980 GCF_021184085.1 Oncorhynchus gorbuscha
CAGTGTATTTAAAGACATTGTTAAGGGCAGTGTATTTAAGACATTGTTAAGGGCAGTGTATTTAAAGACATTGTTAAGGGCAGTGTATTTAAAGACATTAAGGGCAGTGTATTTAAAGACATTAAGGGCAGTGTATTTAAAGACATTAAGGGCAGTGTATTTAAATACATTGTTAAGGGCAGTGTATTTAAAGACATTGTTAAGGGCAGTGTATTTAAAGACATTGTTAAGGGCAGTGTATTTAAAGACATTAAGGGCAGTGTATTTAAAGACATTGAGGGCAGTGTATTTAAAGACATTGAGGGCAGTGTATTTAAAGACATTAAGGGCAGTGTATTTAAATACATTGTTAAGGGCAGTGTATTTAAAGACATTGTTAAGGGCAGTGTATTTAAAGACATTGTTAAGGGCAGTGTATTTAAAAACATTGAGGGCAGTGTATTTAAAGACATTGAGGGCAGTGTATTTAAAGACATTGAGGGCAGTGTATTTAAGACGTTGTTAAGGGCAGTGTATTTAAAGACATTGTTAAGGGCAGTGTATTTAAAGACATTAAGGGCAGTGTATTTAAAGAAATTAAGGGCAGTGTATTTAAGACATTGAGGGCAGTGTATTTAAAGACATTGAGGTGTATTTAAAGACATTAAAGGCAGTGTATTTAAAGACATTGAGGGCAGTGTATTTAAAGACATTAAAGGCAGTGTATTTAAAGACATTGAAAGGGCAGTGTTTCTAAGACATTGTTAAGGGCAGTGTATTTAAAGACATTAAGGGCAGTGTATTTAAACATTAATGTGTTAAGGACATTGAGGGCAGTGTATTTAAAGACATTGTTAAGGGCAGTGTATTTAAAGACATTAAAGGCAGTGTATTTAAAGACATTGAGGGCAGTGTATTTAAAGACATTGTTAAGGGCAGTGTATTTAAAGACATTGTTAAGGGCAGTGTTTCTATTTAAAGACATTAAGGGCAGTGTATTTAAAGACATTAAGGGCAGTGTATTTAAAGACATTAAGGGCAGTGTATTTAAAGTGTTTCTAAGACATTGTTAAGGGCAGTGTATTTAAAGACATTGTTAAGGGCAGTGTATTTAAAGGGCAGTGTATTTAAAGACATAAGACATTGTTAAGGGCAGTGTTTTAAAGACATTGTGTATTTAAGGGGCAGTGTATTTAAAGACATTAAGGGCAGTGTATTTAAAGACATTAAGGACATTGTTAAGGGCAGTGTTTCTAAGACATTGTTAAAGGGGCAGTGTATTCAAGACATTGTTAAGGGCAGTGTATTTAAAGACATTGTTAAGGGCAGTGTATTTAAAGACATTAAGGGCAGTGTATTTAAGACATTGTTAAGGGCAGTGTATTTAAGACATTGTTAAGGGCAGTGTATTTAAAGACATTAAGGGCAGTGTATTTAAAGACATTAAGGAGCAGTGTATTTAAAGACATTAAGGGCAGTGTATTTAAGACATTAAGGGCAGTGTATTTAAGACATTGTTAAGGGCAATGCATTTGTTAAGAACAGTGTGTTTAAAGACATTGGGCAGTGTAAGACATTGGCAGTGTATTTAAAGACATTGTTAGGGCAGTGTATTTAAGACATTGTTAAGGGCAGTGTATTTAAGACATTGTTAAGGGCAGTGTATTTAAAGACATTAACATTGTTAAGGGCAGTGTATTTAAAGACATTAAAAAAGGGCAGTGTATTTAAATACATTGTTAAGGGCAGTGTATTTAAAGACATTAAAGGGCAGTGTATTTAAAGACATTGTTAAGGGCAGTGTATTTAAAGACATTAAGGGCAGTGTATTTAAAGACATTGAGGGCAGTGTATTTAAAGACATTGAGGGCAGTGTATTTAAAGACATTAAGGGCAGTGTATTTAAATACATTGTTAAGGGCAGTGTATTTAAAGACATTGTTAAGGGCAGTGTATTTAAAGACATTGTTAAGGGCAGTGTATTTAAAAACATTGAGGCAGTGTATTTAAAGACATTGTGTATTTAAAGGGCAGTGTATTTAAGACATTGTTAAGGGCAGTGTATTTAAGACATTGTTAAGGGCAGTGTATTTAAAGACATTAAGGGCAGTGTATTTAAAGACATTAAGGGCAGTGTATTTAAAGACATTAAGGGCAGTGTATTTAAAGACATTAAGGGCAGTGTATTTAAGACATTAAGGGCAGTGTATTAAAGACATTAAGGGCAGTGTATTTAAAGACATTGTTAAGGGCAGTGTATTTAAAGACATTGTTAAGGGCAGTGTATTTAAAGACATTGAGGGCAGTGTAT
The DNA here is from genome assembly GCF_021184085.1 of Oncorhynchus gorbuscha. Taxonomy (NCBI): domain Eukaryota; kingdom Metazoa; phylum Chordata; class Actinopteri; order Salmoniformes; family Salmonidae; genus Oncorhynchus; species Oncorhynchus gorbuscha. The sequence continues at coordinate 2,291 of NW_025749291.1, forward strand.
TTAAAGACATTAAGGGCAGTGTATTTAAAGACATTGAGGGCAGTGTATTTAAAGACATTAAGGGCAGTGTATTTAAGACATTGTTAAGGGCAGTGTATTTAAGACATTAAGGGCAGTGTATTTAAAGACATTAAGGGCAGTGTATTTAAACATTAAAAGACATTGTTAAAAGAAGCAGTGTATTTAAAGACATTGTTAAGACAGTGTATTTAAAAACATTGAAGGGCAGTGTATTTAAAGACATTGAGAGCAGTGTATTTAAAGGCGTTGTTAAGGGCAGTGTATTTAAAGACATTGTTAAGGGTAGTTGAGGGCAGTATTTAAAGACATTAAAGGGCAGTGTATTTAAAGACATTAAGGGCAGTGTATTTAAAGACATTAAGGGCAGTGTATTTAAAGACATTAAGGGCAGTGTATTTAAAGACATTGAGGGCAGGGCATTAAGGGCAGTGTATTTAAACATTGAGGGCAGTGTAAAGGTTAAGGGCAGTGTATTTAAAGACATATTTAAAACAGTGTATTTAAAGACATTGTTAAGGGCAGTGTATTTAAAGACATTAAGGGCAGTGTATTTAAAGACATTGTTAAGGGCAGTGTATTTAAGACATTGTTAAGGGCAGTGTATTTAAAGACATTTGCAAATGTTATTTTAAAGACATTAAGGGCAGTGTATTTAAAGACATCGAGGGCAGTGTATTTAAAGACATTAAGGGCAGTGTATTTAAAGACATTGAGGGCAGTGTATTTAAAGACATTGAGGGCAGTGTATTTAAAGACATTGTTAAGGGCAGTGTATTTAAGACATTGTTAAGGGCAGTGTATTTAAAGACATTAAGGGCAGTGTATTTAAAGACATTAAGGGCAGTGTATTTAAAGACATTGTTAAGGGCAGTGTATTTAAAGACATTGTTATTTAAAGACATTAAGGGCAGTGTATTTAAGACATTGTTAAGGGCAGTGTATTTAAAGACATTAAGGGCAGTGTATTTAAGACATTGTTAAGGGCAGTGTATTTAAAGACATTAAGGGCAGTGTATTTAAGACATTGTTAAGGGCAGTGTATTTAAAGACATTAAGGGCAGTGTATTTAAATAAATTAAGGGCAGTGTATTTAAGACATTAAGGGCAGTGTATTTAAAGACATTAAGGGCAGTGTATTTAAAGACATTAAGGGCAGTGTATTTAAAGACATTGTTAAAAGGGCAGTGTATTTAAAGACATTAAGGGCAGTGTATTTAAAGACATTGTTAAGGCAGGTATTTAAAGACATTAAGGGCAGCAGTGTATTTAAAGACATTAAGGGCAGTGTATTTAAAGACATTAAGGGCAGTGTATTTAAAGACATTAAGGGCAGTGTAAGGGGGCAGTGTATTTAAAGACATTGTTAAGGGCAGTGTATTTAAAGACATTAAGGGCAGTGTATTTAAAGACATTGAGGGCAGTGTATTTAAAGACATTGTTAAGGGCAGTGTATTTAAGACATTAAGGGCAGTGTATTTAAAGACATTAAGGGCAGTGTATTTAAAGACATTAAGGGCAGTGTATTTAAAGACATTGTTAAGGGCAGTGTATTTAAAGACATTAAGGGCAGTGTATTTAAAGACATTGAGGGCAGTGTATTTAAAGACATTAAGGGCAGTGTATTTAAGACATTGTTAAGGGCAGTGTATTTAAAGACATTGTTAAGGGCAGTGTATTTAAAGACATTGTTAAGGGCAGTGTATTTAAAGACATTGTTAAGGGCAGTGTATTTAAAGACATTGAGGGCAGTGTATTTAAGACATTAAGGCAGTGTATTTAAAGACATTGAGGGCAGTGTATTTAAAAAGACATTAAGGCAGTATGTATTTAAAGACATTGTTAAGGGCAGTGTATTTAAAGACATTGTTAGGGCAGTGTATTTAAAGACATTAAAGGGCAGTGTATTTAAAGACATTGTTAAGGGCAGTGTATTTAAAGACATTAAGGGCAGTGTATTTAAAGACATTGTTAAGGGCAGTGTATTTAAAGACATTGAGGGCAGTGTATTTAAAGACATTAAGAACAGTGTATTTAAGACATTGTTAAGAACTGTGTATTTAAAGACATTGTTAAGACAGTGTATTTAAAGACATTAAGGGCAGTGTATTTAAAGACATTGTTAAGGGCAGTGTATTTAAAGACATTGTTAAGGGCAGTGTATTTAAGACATTGAAGGGCAGTGTATTTAAGACATTGTTAAGGGCAGTGTATTTAAAGACATTGTTAAGGGCAGTGTATTTAAAGACATTGTTAAGGGCAGTGTATTTAAGACATTGTTAAGGGCAGTGTATTTAAAGACATTGAGGGCAGTGTATTTAAAGACATTAAGGGCAGTGTATTTAAAGACATTAAGGGCAGTGTATTTAAAGACATTGTTAAGGGCAGTGTATTTAAAGACATTGTTAAGGGCAGTGTATTTAAAGACATTGTTAAGGGCAGTGTATTTAAAGACATTGGGGGCAGTGTATTTAAAGACATTGTTAAGGGCAGTGTATTTAAAGACATTGTTAAGGGCAGTGTATTTAAAGACATTGTTAAGGGCAGTGTATTTAAAGACATTGAGGGCAGTGTATTTTTAAATTGACATGTATTTAAAGACATTGGCAGTGTATTTAAAGACATTGTTAAGGGCAGTGTATTTAAAGACATTGTTAAGGGCATTGTTTTAAAGGGCAGTGTATTTAAAGACATTGTTAAGGGCAGTGTATTTAAAGACATTGTTAAGGGCAGTGTATTTAAAGACATTGTTAAGGGCAGTGTATTTAAGACATTGTTAAGGGCAGTGTATTTAAAGACATTGGAGGGCAGTGTATTTAAGACATTAAGGGCAGTGTATTTAAAGACATTGAGGGCAGTGTATTTAAAGACATTGTTAAGGGCAGTGTATTTAAAGACATTAAGGGCAGTGTATTTAAAGACATTGAGGGCAGTGTATTTAAAGACATTGTTAAGGGCAGTGTATTTAAAGACATTGTTAAGGGCAGTGTATTTAAAGACATTGTTAAGGGCAGTGTATTTAAAGACATTGTTAAGGGCAGTGTATTTAAAGACATTGTTAAGGGCAGTGTATTTAAAGACATTGTTAAGAGTGTATTTAAGACATTAAGGGCAGTGTATTTAAAGACATTAAGGGCAGTGTATTTAAAGACATTAAGGGCAGTGTATTTAAAGACATTGTTAAGGGCAGTGTATTTAAAGACATTAAGGGCAGTGTATTTAAAGACATTGTTAAGGGCAGTGTATTTAAAGACATTGTTAAAGACATTAAGGCAGTGTATTTAAAGACATTAAGACATTTTAAGACATTGTTAAGGGCAGTGTATTTAAAGACATTGAGGGTATTTAAGACATTGTTAGTGTATTTAAAGACATTGTTAAGGGCAGTGTATTTAAAGACATTGTTAAGGGCAGTGTATTTAAAGACATTAAGGGCAGTGTATTTAAAGACATTAAGGGCAGTGTATTTAAAGACATTGTTAAGGGCAGTGTATTTAAAGACATTAAGGGCAGTGTATTTAAAGACATTGTTAAGGGCAGTGTATTTAAAGACATTGTTAAGGGCAGTGTATTTAAAGACATTGAGGGCAGTGTATTTAAAGACATTGAGGCAGTGTATTTAAAGACATTAAGGGCAGTGTATTTAAAGACATTGTTAAGGGCAGTGTATTTAAAGACATTGTTAAGGGCAGTGTATTTAAAGACATTGACATTAAGGGCAGTGTATTTAAGACATTAAGGGCAGTGTATTTAAAGACATTAAGGGCAGTGTATTTAAAGACATTGTTAAGGGCAGTGTATTTAAAGACATTGACATTAAGGGCAGTGTATTTAAAGACATTAAGGGCAGTGTATTTAAAGACATTGTGTATTTAAAGACATTGTTAAGGGCAGTGTATTTAAAGACATTGTTAAGGGCAGTGTATTTAAAGACATTAAGGGCAGTGTATTTAAAGACATTAAGGGCAGTGTATTTAAAGACATTAAGGGCAGTGTATTTAAAGACATTGTTAAGGGCAGTGTATTTAAAGACATTGTTAAGGGCAGTGTATTTAAAGACATTAAGGGCAGTGTATTTAAAGACATTAAGGCAGTGTATTTAAAGACATTGTTAAGGGCAGTGTATTTAAAGACATTAAGGGCAGTGTATTTAAAGACATTAAAGGGCAGTGTATTTAAAGACATTGTTAAGGGCAGTGTATTTAAAGACATTGTTAAGGGCAGTGTATTTAAAGACATTGTTAAGGGCAGTGTATTTAAAGACATTAAGGGCAGTGTATTTAAAGACATTGTTAAGGGCAGTGTATTTAAAGACATTAAGGGCAGTGTATTTAAAGACATTGTTAAGGGCAGTGTATTTAAGACATTAAGAGCAGTGTATTTAAAGACATTAAGGGCAGTGTATTTAAAGACATTGTTAGGGCAGTGTATTTAAAGACATTGTTAAGGGCAGTGTATTTAAAGACATTAAGGGCAGTGTATTTAAAGACATTGAGGGCAGTGTATTTAAAGACATTGAGGGCATTTATTGTTAAGGGCAGTGTATTTAAAGACATTGTTAAGGGCAGTGTATTTAAAGACATTAAGGGCAGTGACATTGTTATGTATTTAAAGACATTGTGTATTTAAGACATTAAGGCAGTGTATTTAAAGACATTAAGGGCAGTGTATTTAAAGACATTAAGGGCAGTGTATTTAAAGACATTGTTAAGGGCAGTGTATTTAAAGACATTAAGGGCAGTGTATTTAAAGACATTAAGGGCAGTGTATTTAAAGACATTGTTAAGGGCAGTGTATTTAAAGACATTGTTAAGGGCAGTGTATTTAAAGACATTGTTAAGGGCAGTGTATTTAAAGACATTGAGGGCAGTGTATTTAAGACATTAAGGGCAGTTGTATTTAAAGACATTGTTAAGGGCAGTGTATTTAAAGACATTGTTAAGGGCAGTGTATTTAAAGACATTAAGGGCAGTGTATTTAAAGACATTAGTGTATTTAAAGACATTGTTAAGGGCAGTGTATTTAAAGACATTGTTAAGGGCAGTGTATTTAAAGACATTAAGGGCAGTGTATTTAAAGACATTGTTAGGGCAGTGTATTTAAAGACATTGTTAAGGGCAGTGTATTTAAAGACATTAAGGGCAGTGTATTTAAAGACATTAAGGGCAGTGTTTTTAAACATTGTTAAGGGCAGTGTATTTAAAGACATTGTTAAGGGCAGTGTATTTAAAGACATTGTTAAGGGCAGTGTATTTAAAGACATTAAGGGCAGTGTATTTAAGACATTAAGGGCAGTGTATTTAAAGACATTAAGGGCAGTGTATTTAAAGACATTAAGGGCAGTGTATTTAAAGACATTGTTAAGGGCAGTGTATTTAAAGACATTGTTAAGGGCAGTGTATTTAAAGACATTAAGGGCAGTGTATTTAAAGACATTGAGGGCAGTGTATTTAAAGACATTGAGGGCAGTGTATTTAAAGACATTGTTAAGGGCAGTGTATTTAAAGACATTATTTAAAGACATTAAGCAGTGTATTTAAAGACATTAAGGGCAGTGTATTTAAAGACATTAAGGGCAGTGTATTTAAAGACATTAAGGGCAGTGTATTTAAAGACATTAAGGGCAGTGTATTTAAGACATTGTTAAGGGCAGTGTATTTAAAGACATTAAGGGCAGTGTATTTAAGACATTGTTAAGGGCAGTGTATTTAAAGACATTAAGGGCAGTGTATTTAAAGAAATTAAGGGCAGTGTATTTAAAGACATTATTTAAAGACATTGTTAAGGGCAGTGTATTTAAGACATTAAGGGCAGTGTATTTAAAGACATTAAGGGCAGTGTATTTAAAGACATTAAGGGCAGTGTATTTAAAGACATTGTTAAGGGCAGTGTATTTAAAGACATTAAGGGCAGTGTATTTAAAGACATTAAGGGCAGTGTATTTAAAGACATTGTTAGGGCAGTGTATTTAAAGACATTAAGGGCAGTGTATTTAAAGACATTAAGGGCAGTGTATTTAAAGACATTGTTAAGGGCAGTGTATTTAAAGACATTAAGGGCAGTGTATTTAAAGACATTAAGGGCAGTGTATTTAAAGGGGGCAGTGTATTTAAAGACATTAAGGGCAGTGTATTTAAAGACATTGTTAAGGGCAGTGTATTTAAAGACATTAAGGGCAGTGTATTTAAAGACATTAAGGGCAGTGTATTTAAAGACATTAAGGGCAGTGTATTTAAAGACATTGAGGGCAGTGTATTTAAAGACATTGAGGGCAGTGTATTTAAAGACATTGTTAAGGGCAGTGTATTTAAAGACATTGTATTTAAGACATTTAGGGCAGTGTATTTAAAGACATTTAAGGGCAGTGTATTTAAAGACATTAAAGACATTGTTAAGGGCAGTGTATTTAAAGACATTGTTAAGGGCAGTGTATTTAAAGACATTAAGGGCAGTGTATTTAAAGACATTAAGGGCAGTGTATTTAAAGACATTGAGGGCAGTGTATTTAAGGGCAGTGTATTTAAAGACATTAGGGCAGTGTATTTAAAGACATTGTTAAGGGCAGTGTATTTAAAGACATTGTTAGGGCAGTGTATTTAAAGACATTAAGGGCAGTGTATTTAAAGACATTGTTAAGGGCAGTGTATTTAAAGACATTGTTAAAGGGGCAGTGTATTTAAAGACATTAAGGGCAGTGTATTTAAAGACATTGTTAAGGGCAGTGTATTTAAAGACATTGTGTATTTAAAGACATTGTTAAGGCAGTGTATTTAAAGACATTGTTAAGGGCAGTGTATTTAAAGACATTAAGGGCAGTGTATTTAAAGACATTGTGTATTTAAAGACATTGAGGGCAGTGTATTTAAAGACATTGTTAAGGGCAGTGTATTTAAAGACATTGTTAAGGGCAGTGTATTTAAAGACATTGTTAAGGGCAGTGTATTTAAAGACATTGTTAAGGGCAGTGTATTTAAGACATTGTTAAGGGCAGTGTATTTAAAGACATTGTTAAGGGCAGTGTATTTAAAGACATTAAGGGCAGTGTATTTAAAGACATTAAGGGCAGTGTATTTAAGACATTGTTAAGGGCAGTGTATTTAAAGACATTTTAAAGACATTAAGGGCAGTGTATTTAAAGACATTAAGGGCAGTGTATTTAAAGACATTGGGGCAGTGTATTTAAAGACATTGAAGGGCAGTGTATTTAAAGACATTGTTAAGGGCAGTGTATTTAAAGACATTGTTAAGGGCAGTGTATTTAAAGACATTGTTAAGGGCAGTGTATTTAAAGACATTGTTAAGGGCAGTGTATTTAAGACATTAAGGGCAGTGTATTTAAAGACATTAAGACATTAAGGGCAGTGTATTTAAGACATTAAGGGCAGTGTATTTAAAGACATTGTTAAGGGCAGTGTATTTAAAGACATTGTTAGGGCAGTGTATTTAAAGACATTAAGGGCAGTGTATTTAAAGACATTAAGGGCAGTGTATTTAAAGACATTGAGGGCAGTGTATTTAAGACATTGTTAAGGGCAGTGTATGTAAAGACATTGAGGGCAGTGTATTTAAAGACATTGAGGGCAGTGTATTTAAAGACATTGTTAAGGGCAGTGTATTTAAAGACATTGTTAAGGGCAGTGTATTTAAAGACATTAAGGGCAGTGTATTTAAAGACATTAAGGGCAGTGTATTTAAAGACATTGAGGGCAGTGTATTTAAAGACATTAAGGGCAGTGTATTTAAAGACATTGTTAAGGGCAGTGTATTTAAAGACATTAAGGGCAGTGTATTTAAGACATTGTTAAGGGCAGTGTATTTAAAGACATTAAGGGCAGTGTATTTAAAGACATTGTTAGTGTATTTAAAGACATTAAGGCAGTGTATTTAAAGACATTAAGGGCAGTGTATTTAAAGACATTGTTAAGGGCAGTGTATTTAAAGACATTAAGGGCAGTGTATTTAAAGACATTAAGGGCAGTGTATTTAAGACATTAAGGGCAGTGTATTTAAAGACATTGAGGGGCAGTGTATTTAAAGACATTAAGGGCAGTGTATTTAAAGACATTGTTAAGGGCAGTGTATTTAAGACATTAAGGGCAGTGTATTTAAAGACATTAAGGGCAGTGTATTTAAAGACATTAAGGGCAGTGTATTTAAAGACATTGTTAAGGGCAGTGTATTTAAAGACATTGTGTATTTAAAGACATTGAGGGCAGTGTATTTAAAGACATTGTTAAGGGCAGTGTATTTAAGACATTGTTAAGGGCAGTGTATTTAAAGATTGTTAAGGGCATTATTTAAAGACATTAAGGGCAGTGTATTTAAAGACATTGTTAAGGGCAGTGTATTTAAAGACATTAAGGGCAGTGTATTTAAGATATTGTTAAGGGCAGTGTATTTAAGACATTGTTAAGGGCAGTGTATTTAAAGACATTGTTAAGGGCAGTGTATTTAAAGACATTAAGGGCAGTGTATTTAAAGACATTGAGGGCAGTGTATTTAAAGACATTGAGGGCAGTGTATTTAAAGACATTGTTAGGGCAGTGTATTTAAAGACATTAAGGGCAGTGTATTTAAAGACATTGTTAGGGCAGTGTATTTAAAGACATTGTTAAGGGCAGTGTATTTAAAGACATTGTTAAGGGCAGTGTATTTAAAGACATTAAGGGCAGTGTATTTAAAGACATTAAGGGCAGTGTATTTAAAGACATTAAGGGCAGTGTATTTAAAGACATTAAGGGCAGTGTATTTAAAGACATTAAGGGCAGTGTTTTAAAGACATTGGGGCAGTGTATTTAAAGACATTGTTAGGGCAGTGTATTTAAAGACATTGTTAAGGGCAGTGTATTTAAAGACATTAAGGGCAGTGTATTTAAAGACATTGAAGGGCAGTGTATTTAAAGACATTTAAAGACATTGGGCAGTGTATTTAAAGACATTAAGGGCAGTGTATTTAAAGACATTGTTAAGGGCAGTGTATTTAAAGACATTGTTAAGGGCAGTGTATTTAAAGACATTAAGGGCAGTGTATTTAAGACATTAAGGGCAGTGTATTTAAAGACATTGTTAAGACATTGTTAAGCAGTGTATTTAAAGACATTGTTAGGGCAGTGTATTTAAAGACATTGTTAAGGGCAGTGTATTTAAGACATTGTTAAGGGCAGTGTATTTAAAGACATTGTTAAGGGCAGTGTATTTAAAGACATTGTTAAGGGCAGTGTATTTAAAGACATTAAGGGCAGTGTATTTAAAGACATTGTTAAGGGCAGTGTATTTAAAGACATTGTTAAGGGCAGTGTATTTAAAGACATTAAGGGCAGTGTATTTAAAGACATTGTTAAGGGCAGTGTATTTAAGACATTGTTAAGGGCAGTGTATTTAAAGACATTGAGGGCAGTGTATTTAAAGACATTGAGGGCAGTGTATTTAAAGACATTGTTAAGGGCAGTGTATTTAAAAGACATTGGGCAGTGTATTTAAAGACATTGTTAAGCAGTGTATTTAAAGACATTAAGGGCAGTGTATTTAAAGACATTAAGGGCAGTGTATTTAAGACATTGTTAAGGGCAGTGTATTTAAAGACATTGTTAAGGGCAGTGTATTTAAAGACATTGTTAAGGGCAGTGTATTTAAAGACATTAAGGGCAGTGTATTTAAGACATTGTTAAGGGCAGTGTATTTAAAGACATTAAGGGCAGTGTATTTAAAGAAATTAAGGGCAGTGTATTTAAGACATTAAGGGCAGTGTATTTAAAGACATTAAGGGCAGTGTATTTAAAGACATTAAGGGCAGTGTATTTAAAGACATTGTTAAGGGCAGTGTATTTAAAGACATTAAGGGCAGTGTATTTAAAGACATTGAGGGCAGTGTATTTAAAGACATTAAGGGCAGTGTATTTAAAGACATTAAGGGCAGTGTATTTAAAGACATTAAGGGCAGTGTATTTAAAGACATTGTTAAGGGCAGTGTATTTAAAGACATTAAGGGCAGTGTATTTAAAGACATTGAGGGCAGTGTATTTAAAGACATTGAGGGCAGTGTATTTAAAGACATTATTTAAAGACATTGTTAAGGGCAGTGTATTTAAAGACATTGTTAAGGGCAGTGTATTTAAAGACATTAAGGGCAGTGTATTTAAAGACATTAAGGGCAGTGTATTTAAAGACATTAAGGGCAGTGTATTTAAAGACATTAAGGGCAGTGTATTTAAAGACATTGTTAAGGGCAGTGTATTTAAAGACATTAAGGGCAGTGTATTTAAAGACATTGTTAAGGGCAGTGTATTTAAACATTACAGTGTATTTAAAGACATTAAGGGCAGTGTATTTAAAGACATTAAGGGCAGTGTATTTAAAGACATTGTGTATTTAAAGGGCAGTGTATTTAAAGACATTGTTAAGGGCAGTGTATTTAAAGACATTGTTATTTAAAGACATTGAGGGCAGTGTATTTAAAGACATTGTTATTTAAAGGGCAGTGTATTTAAAGACATTGTTAAGGGCAGTGTATTTAAAGACATTGGGCAGTAAGGGCAGTGTATTTAAAGACATTAAGGGCAGTGTATTTAAAGACATTAAGGGCAGTGTATTTAAAGACATTGTTAAGGGCAGTGTATTTAAAGACATTGTGTATTTAAAGACATTAAGTGTATTTAAAGACATTAAGGGCAGTGTATTTAAAGACATTGGGCAGTGTATTTAAAGACATTGTTAAGGGCAGTGTATTTAAAGACATTGTTAGGGCAGTGTATTTAAAGACATTGAAGGGCAGTGTATTTAAGACATTGTTAAGGGCAGTGTATTTAAAGACATTAAGGGCAGTGTATTTAAAGACATTGTTAAGGGCAGTGTATTTAAAGACATTGTTAAGGGCAGTGTATTTAAGACATTAAGGGCAGTGTATTTAAAGACATTAAGGGCAGTGTATTTAAAGACATTAAGGGCAGTGTATTTAAAGACATTGTTAAGGGCAGTGTATTTAAAGACATTGTTATTTAAGGGCAGTGTATTTAAAGACATTGTTAAGGGCAGTGTATTTAAAGACATTAAGGGCAGTGTATTTAAAGACATTGTTAAGGGCAGTGTATTTAAAGACATTGTTAAGGGCAGTGTATTTAAAGACATTGTTAAGGGCATTTAAAGACATTAAGGGCAGTGTATTTAAAGACATTGTTAAGGGCAGTGTATTTAAAGACATTATTAGGGCAGTGTATTTAAAGACATTAAGGGCAGTGTATTTAAAGACATTGTTAAGGGCAGTGTATTTAAAGACATTGTTAAGGGCAGTGTATTTAAAGTGTATTTAAAGACATTAAGGGCAGTGTATTTAAAGACATTAAGGGCAGTGTATTTAAAGACATTGTTAAGGGCAGTGTATTTAAAGACATTAAGGGCAGTGTATTTAAGACATTGTTAAGGGCAGTGTATTTAAAGACATTGTTAAGGGCAGTGTATTTAAAGACATTGTTAAGGGCAGTGTATTTAAAGACATTAAGGGCAGTGTATTTAAGACATTAAGGGCAGTGTATTTAAGACATTAAGGGCAGTGTATTTAAAGACATTAAGGGCAGTGTATTTAAAGACATTGAGGGCAAAGACATTGTTAAGGGCAGTGTATTTAAAGACATTGAGGGCAGTGTATTTAAGACATTGTTAAGGGCAGTGTATTTAAAGACATTGAGGGCAGTGTATTTAAAGACATTAAGGGCAGTGTATTTAAAGACATTGTTAAGGGCAGTGTATTTAAAGACATTGTTAAGGGCAGTGTATTTAAAGACATTAAGGGCAGTGTATTTAAAGACATTAAGGGCAGTGTATTTAAGACATTAAGGGCAGTGTATTTAAAGACATTGTTAAGGGCAGTGTATTTAAAGACATTAAGGGCAGTGTATTTAAAGACATTGTTAAGGGCAGTGTATTTAAAGACATTAAGGGCAGTGTATTTAAAGACATTAAGATTGGGCAGTGTATTTAAAGACATTAAGGGCAGTGTATTTAAAGACATTGTTAGGGCAGTGTATTTAAAGACATTGTTAAGGGCAGTGTATTTAAAGACATTGTTAAGGGCAGTGTATTTAAAGACATTAAGGGCAGTGTATTTAAAGACATTAAGGGCAGTGTATTTAAAGACATTGTTAAGGGCAGTGTATTTAAAGACATTGTTAAGGGCAGTGTATTTAAAGACATTAAGGGCAGTGTATTTAAAGACATTGTTAAGGGCAGTGTATTTAAAGACATTGTTAAGGGCAGTGTATTTAAAGACATTGTTAAGGGCAGTGTATTTAAAGACATTAAGGGCAGTGTATTTAAAGACATTAAGGGCAGTGTATTTAAAGACATTGTTAAGGGCAGTGTATTTAAAGACATTGTTAAGGGCAGTGTATTTAAAGACATTAAGGGCAGTGTATTTAAAGACATTGTTAAGGGCAGTGTATTTAAAGACATTGTTAAGGGCAGTGTATTTAAGACATTGTTAAGGGCAGTGTATTTAAAGACATTGTTAAGGGCAGTGTATTTAAAGACATTGTTAGGGCAGTGTATTTAAAGACATTGTTAAGGGCAGTGTATTTAAAGACATTGTTAAGGGCAGTGTATTTAAAGACATTGTTAAGGGCAGTGTATTTAAAGACATTGTTAAGGGCAGTGTATTTAAAGACATTAAGGGCAGTGTATTTAAGACATTAAGGGCAGTGTATTTAAAGACATTGTTAGGGCAGTGTATTTAAAGACATTGTTAAGGGCAGTGTATTTAAAGACATTAAGGGCAGTGTATTTAAAGACATTGAGGGCAGTGTATTTAAAGACATTGTTAAGGGCAGTGTATTTAAAGACATTAAGGGCAGTGTATTTAAAGACATTAAGGGCAGTGTATTTAAAGACATTGTTAAGGGCAGTGTATTTAAAGACATTGTTAAGGGCAGTGTATTTAAAGACATTGTTAAGGGCAGTGTATTTAAAGACATTAAGGGCAGTGTATTTAAAGACATTGTTAAGGGCAGTGTATTTAAAGACATTAAGGGCAGTGTATTTAAAGACATTAAGGGCAGTGTATTTAAAGACATTAAGGGCAGTGTATTTAAAGACATTGTTAAGGGCAGTGTATTTAAAGACATTAAGGGCAGTGTATTTAAAGACATTGTGTATTTAGGGCAGTGTGTATTTAAAGACATTAAGGGCAGTGTATTTAAAGACATTGTTAAGGGCAGTGTATTTAAAGACATTGTTAAGGGCAGTGTATTTAAAGACATTGTTAGGGCAGTGTATTTAAAGACATTGTTAGGGCAGTGTATTTAAAGACATTGTTAGGGCAGTGTATTTAAGACATTGTTAAGGGCAGTGTATTTAAAGACATTAAGGGCAGTGTATTTAAGACATTGTTAAGGGCAGTGTATTTAAAGACATTAAGGGCAGTGTATTTAAGACATTGTTAAGGGCAGTGTATTTAAAGACATTAAGGGCAGTGTATTTAAAGACATTGTTAGGGCAGTGTATTTAAAGACATTAAGGGCAGTGTATTTAAGACATTGTTAAGGGCAGTGTATTTAAAGACATTGTTAAGGGCAGTGTATTTAAAGACATTGTTAAGGGCAGTGTATTTAAAGACATTAAGGGCAGTGTATTTAAAGACATTAAGGGCAGTGTATTTAAAGACATTAAGGGCAGTGTATTTAAAGACATTAAGGGCAGTGTATTTAAAGACATTAAGGGCAGTGTATTTAAAGACATTGTTAAGGGCAGTGTATTTAAAGACATTAAGGGCAGTGTATTTAAAGACATTAAGGGCAGTGTATTTAAAGACATTGAGGGCAGTGTATTTAAAGACATTGTTAAGGGCAGTGTATTTAAAGACATTGTTAAGGGCAGTGTATTTAAAGACATTAAGGGCAGTGTATTTAAAGACATTAAGGGCAGTGTATTTAAGACATTGTTAAGGGCAGTGTATTTAAAGACATTAAGGGCAGTGTATTTAAAGACATTAAGGGCAGTGTATTTAAAGACATTGTTAAGGGCAGTGTATTTAAAGACATTGTTAAGGGCAGTGTATTTAAAGACATTGTTAAGGGCAGTGTATTTAAAGACATTGAGGGCAGTGTATTTAAAGACATTAAGGGCAGTGTATTTAAAGACATTGTTAAGGGCAGTGTATTTAAAGACATTGTTAAGGGCAGTGTATTTAAAGACATTGTTAAGGGCAGTGTATTTAAAGACATTGAGGGCAGTGTATTTAAAGACATTGAGACATTTAAAGACATTGAGGGCAGTGTATTTAAAGACATTAAGGGCAGTGTATTTAAAGACATTAAGGGCAGTGTATTTAAAGACATTGTTAAGGGCAGTGTATTTAAAGACATTAAGGGCAGTGTATTTAAAGACATTGAGGGCAGTGTATTTAAAGACATTGTTAGGGCAGTGTATTTAAAGACATTAAGGGCAGTGTATTTAAAGACATTGTTAAGGGCAGTGTATTTAAAGACATTGTTAAGGGCAGTGTATTTAAAGACATTGTTAAGGGCAGTGTATTTAAAGACATTAAGGGCAGTGTATTTAAAGACATTGTTAAGGGCAGTGTATTTAAAGACATTAAGGGCAGTGTATTTAAAGACATTGTTAAGGGCAGTGTATTTAAAGACATTAAGGGCAGTGTATTTAAAGACATTAAGGGCAGTGTATTTAAGACATTAAGGGCAGTGTATTTAAAGACATTAAGGGCAGTGTATTTAAAGACATTAAGGGCAGTGTATTTAAATTTAAAGACATTGTTAAGGGCAGTGTATTTAAAGACATTGTTAAGGGCAGTGTATTTAAGACATTGTTAAGGGCAGTGTATTTAAAGACATTAAGGGCAGTGTATTTAAAGACATTAAGGGCAGTGTATTTAAAGACATTAAGGGCAGTGTATTTAAGACATTAAGGGCAGTGTATTTAAAGACATTAAGGGCAGTGTATTTAAAGACATTAAGGGCAGTGTATTTAAAGACATTAAGGGCAGTGTATTTAAAGACATTGTTAAGGGCAGTGTATTTAAAGACATTAAGGGCAGTGTATTTAAAGACATTAAGGGCAGTGTATTTAAAGACATTGTTAAGGGCAGTGTATTTAAAGACATTGTTAAGGGCAGTGTATTTAAAGACATTGTTAAGGGCAGTGTATTTAAAGACATTAAGGGCAGTGTATTTAAAGACATTAAGGGCAGTGTATTTAAAGACATTGAGGGCAGTGTATTTAAAGACATTGTTAAGGGCAGTGTATTTAAAGACATTGAGGGCAGTGTATTTAAAGACATTGTTAAGGGCAGTGTATTTAAAGACATTGTTAAGGGCAGTGTATTTAAAGACATTGTTAAGGGCAGTGTATTTAAGACATTGTTAAGGGCAGTGTATTTAAAGACATTAAGGGCAGTGTATTTAAAGACATTAAGGGCAGTGTATTTAAAGACATTAAGGGCAGTGTATTTAAAGACATTGTTAAGGGCAGTGTATTTAAAGACATTGTTAAGGGCAGTGTATTTAAAGACATTGTTAAGGGCAGTGTATTTAAAGACATTAAGGGCAGTGTATTTAAAGACATTAAGGGCAGTGTATTTAAAGACATTGAGGGCAGTGTATTTAAAGACATTAAGGGCAGTGTATTTAAAGACATTGTTAAGGGCAGTGTATTTAAAGACATTAAGGGCAGTGTATTTAAAGACATTAAGGGCAGTGTATTTAAAGACATTGTATTTAAAGACATTGGGCAGTGTATTTAAAGACATTGTTAAGGGCAGTGTATTTAAAGACATTGTTAAGGGCAGTGTATTTAAAGACATTAAGGGCAGTGTATTTAAAGACATTGTTATTTAAAGACATTGAAGGCAGTGTATTTAAAGACATTGTTAAAAGACATTGTTAAGGGCAGTGTATTTAAAGACATTAAGGGCAGTGTATTTAAGACATTAAGGGCAGTGTATTTAAAGACATTAAGGGCAGTGTATTTAAAGACATTAAGGGCAGTGTATTTAAAGACATTGTTAAGGGCAGTGTATTTAAAGACATTAAGGGCAGTGTATTTAAAGACATTGAGGGCAGTGTATTTAAAGACATTGAGGGCAGTGTATTTAAAGACATTAAGGGCAGTGTATTTAAAGACATTGTTAAGGGCAGTGTATTTAAAGACATTGTTAAGGGCAGTGTATTTAAAGACATTGTTAAGGGCAGTGTATTTAAAGACATTAAGGGCAGTGTATTTAAAGACATTAAGGGCAGTGTATTTAAAGACATTAAGGGCAGTGTATTTAAAGACATTAAGGGCAGTGTATTTAAAGACATTGTTAAGGGCAGTGTATTTAAAGACATTAAGGGCAGTGTATTTAAAGACATTGAGGGCAGTGTATTTAAAGACATTAAGGGCAGTGTATTTAAAGACATTGTTAAGGGCAGTGTATTTAAAGACATTGTTAAGGGCAGTGTATTTAAAGACATTGTTAAGGGCAGTGTATTTAAAGACATTAAGGGCAGTGTATTTAAAGACATTAAGGGCAGTGTATTTAAGACATTGTTAAGGGCAGTGTATTTAAAGACATTAAGGGCAGTGTATTTAAAGACATTAAGGGCAGTGTATTTAAAGACATTGTTAAGGGCAGTGTATTTAAAGACATTGTTAAGGGCAGTGTATTTAAAGACATTGAGGGCAGTGTATTTAAAGACATTGAGGGCAGTGTATTTAAAGACATTGTTAAGGGCAGTGTATTTAAAGACATTGTTAAGGGCAGTGTATTTAAAGACATTGTTAAGGGCAGTGTATTTAAAGACATTAAGGGCAGTGTATTTAAAGACATTAAGGGCAGTGTATTTAAAGACATTAAGGGCAGTGTATTTAAAGACATTAAGGGCAGTGTATTTAAAGACATTAAGGGCAGTGTATTTAAAGACATTAAGGGCAGTGTATTTAAAGACATTGTTAAGGGCAGACATTAAGCAGTGTATTTAAAGACATTGTTAGGGCAGTGTATTTAAAGACATTGAGGGCAGTGTATTTAAAGACATTGTTAAGGGCAGTGTATTTAAAGACATTGTTAGGGCAGTGTATTTAAAGACATTGTTAAGGGCAGTGTATTTAAAGACATTAAGGGCAGTGTATTTAAAGACATTAAGGGCAGTGTATTTAAAGACATTAAGGGCAGTGTATTTAAAGACATTAAGGGCAGTGTATTTAAAGACATTAAGGGCAGTGTATTTAAAGACATTGAGGGCAGTGTATTTAAAGACATTGTTAAGGGCAGTGTATTTAAAGACATTAAGGGCAGTGTATTTAAGACATTAAGGGCAGTGTATTTAAAGACATTAAGGGCAGTGTATTTAAAGACATTGTTAAGGGCAGTGTATTTAAAGACATTGTTAAGGGCAGTGTATTTAAAGACATTAAGGGCAGTGTATTTAAAGACATTGTTAAGGGCAGTGTATTTAAAGACATTGTTAAGGGCAGTGTATTTAAAGACATTAAGGGCAGTGTATTTAAAGACATTAAGGGCAGTGTATTTAAAGACATTGTTAAGGGCAGTGTATTTAAAGACATTAAGGGCAGTGTATTTAAAGACATTAAGGGCAGTGTATTTAAAGACATTAAGGGCAGTGTATTTAAAGACATTGTTAAGGGCAGTGTATTTAAAGACATTGTTAAGGGCAGTGTATTTAAAGACATTGTTAAGGGCAGTGTATTTAAAGACATTAAGGGCAGTGTATTTAAAGACATTGTTAAGGGCAGTGTATTTAAAGACATTGTTAAGGGCAGTGTATTTAAAGACATTGTTAAGGGCAGTGTATTTAAAGACATTGTTAAGGGCAGTGTATTTAAAGACATTGTTAGGGCAGTGTATTTAAAGACATTGTTAAGGGCAGTGTATTTAAAGACATTAAGGGCAGTGTATTTAAGACATTGTTAAGGGCAGTGTATTTAAAGACATTAAGGGCAGTGTATTTAAGACATTGTTAAGGGCAGTGTATTTAAAGACATTGTTAGGGCAGTGTATTTAAAGACATTGTTAAGGGCAGTGTATTTAAAGACATTAAGGGCAGTGTATTTAAAGACATTAAGGGCAGTGTATTTAAAGACATTAAGGGCAGTGTATTTAAAGACATTGTTAAGGGCAGTGTATTTAAAGACATTGTTAGGGCAGTGTATTTAAAGACATTGTTAAGGGCAGTGTATTTAAAGACATTAAGGGCAGTGTATTTAAAGACATTGAAGGGCAGTGTATTTAAAGACATTGACATTAAGGGCAGTGTATTTAAAGACATTGAGGGCAGTGTATTTAAAGACATTGTTAAGGGCAGTGTATTTAAAGACATTAAGGGCAGTGTATTTAAGACATTAAGGGCAGTGTATTTAAAGACATTGTTAAGGGCAGTGTATTTAAAGACATTGTTAGGGCAGTGTATTTAAAGACATTGTTAAGGGCAGTGTATTTAAAGACATTAAGGGCAGTGTATTTAAAGACATTAAGGGCAGTGTATTTAAAGACATTGTTAAGGGCAGTGTATTTAAAGACATTAAGGGCAGTGTATTTAAAGACATTAAGGGCAGTGTATTTAAGACATTGTTAAGGGCAGTGTATTTAAAGACATTAAGGGCAGTGTATTTAAGACATTGTTAAGGGCAGTGTATTTAAAGACATTAAGGGCAGTGTATTTAAGACATTGTTAAGGGCAGTGTATTTAAAGACATTAAGGGCAGTGTATTTAAAGACATTAAGGGCAGTGTATTTAAAGACATTAAGGGCAGTGTATTTAAAGACATTAAGGGCAGTGTATTTAAAGACATTGTTAAGGGCAGTGTATTTAAAGACATTGTTAAGGGCAGTGTATTTAAAGACATTAAGGGCAGTGTATTTAAAGACATTGAGGGCAGTGTATTTAAAGACATTGAAGGGCAGTGTATTTAAAGACATTGTTAAGGGCAGTGTATTTAAAGACATTGTTAAGGGCAGTGTATTTAAAGACATTAAGGGCAGTGTATTTAAAGACATTAAGGGCAGTGTATTTAAAGACATTGTTAAGACATTAAGCAGTGTATTTAAGACATTAAGGGCAGTGTATTTAAAGACATTAAGGGCAGTGTATTTAAAGACATTGTTAAGGGCAGTGTATTTAAAGACATTGTTAAGGGCAGTGTATTTAAAGACATTGTTAAGGGCAGTGTATTTAAAGACATTGTTAAGGGCAGTGTATTTAAAGACATTAAGGGCAGTGTATTTAAGACATTGTTAAGGGCAGTGTATTTAAGACATTGTTAAGGGCAGTGTATTTAAAGACATTGTTAAGGGCAGTGTATTTAAAGACATTGTTAGGGCAGTGTATTTAAGATATTGTTAAGGGCAGTGTATTTAAGACATTGTTAAGGGCAGTGTATTTAAAGACATTGTTAAGGGCAGTGTATTTAAAGACATTAAGGGCAGTGTATTTAAAGACATTGAGGGCAGTGTATTTAAAGACATTGAGGGCAGTGTATTTAAAGACATTGAGGGCAGTGTATTTAAGACATTGTTAAGGGCAGTGTATTTAAAGACATTGTTAAGGGCAGTGTATTTAAAGACATTGTTAAGGGCAGTGTATTTAAAGACATTAAGGGCAGTGTATTTAAGACATTAAGGGCAGTGTATTTAAGACATTAAGGGCAGTGTATTTAAAGACATTAAGGGCAGTGTATTTAAAGACATTAAGGGCAGTGTATTTAAAGACATTAAGGGCAGTGTATTTAAAGACATTAAGGGCAGTGTATTTAAAGACATTAAGGGCAGTGTATTTAAAGACATTGAAGGGCAGTGTATTTAAAGACATTGTTAAGGGCAGTGTATTTAAAGACATTGTTAAGGGCAGTGTATTTAAAGACATTGTTAAGGGCAGTGTATTTAAAGACATTAAGGGCAGTGTATTTAAAGACATTAAGGGCAGTGTATTTAAAGACATTAAGGGCAGTGTATTTAAAGACATTAAGGGCAGTGTATTTAAAGACATTAAGGGCAGTGTATTTAAAGACATTAAGGGCAGTGTATTTAAAGACATTAAGGGCAGTGTATTTAAGACATTGTTAAGGGCAGTGTATTTAAAGACATTAAGGGCAGTGTATTTAAAGACATTAAGGGCAGTGTATTTAAAGACATTAAGGGCAGTGTATTTAAGACATTGTTAAGGGCAGTGTATTTAAAGACATTGTTAAGGGCAGTGTATTTAAGACATTGTTAAGGGCAGTGTATTTAAAGACATTAAGGGCAGTGTATTTAAAGACATTGAGGGCAGTGTATTTAAGACATTGTTAAGGGCAGTGTATTTAAAGACATTGAGGGCAGTGTATTTAAGACATTGTTAAGGGCAGTGTATTTAAAGACATTAAGGGCAGTGTATTTAAGACATTGTTAAGGGCAGTGTATTTAAAGACATTGAGGGCAGTGTATTTAAGACATTGTTAAGGGCAGTGTATTTAAAGACATTAAGGGCAGTGTATTTAAGACATTGTTAAGGGCAGTGTATTTAAAGACATTGAGGGCAGTGTATTTAAAGACATTGTTAAGGGCAGTGTATTTAAAGACATTAAGGGCAGTGTATTTAAAGACATTAAGGGCAGTGTATTTAAAGACATTAAGGGCAGTGTATTTAAAGACATTGAGGGCAGTGTATTTAAGACATTAAGGGCAGTGTATTTAAAGACATTGTTAAGGGCAGTGTATTTAAAGACATTAAGGGCAGTGTATTTAAAGACATTGTTAGGGCAGTGTATTTAAAGACATTGAGGGCAGTGTATTTAAAGACATTGTTAAGGGCAGTGTATTTAAAGACATTAAGGGCAGTGTATTTAAAGACATTAAGACAGTGTATTTAAAGACATTAAAGGGCAGTGTATTTAAAGACATTAAGGGCAGTGTATTTAAAGACATTGAGGGCAGTGTATTTAAAGACATTAAGGGCAGTGTATTTAAAGACATTGTTAAGGGCAGTGTATTTAAAGACATTGTTAAGGGCAGTGTATTTAAAGACATTGTTAAGGGCAGTGTATTTAAAGACATTAAGGGCAGTGTATTTAAAGACATTAAGGGCAGTGTATTTAAAGACATTGTTAAGGGCAGTGTATTTAAAGACATTAAGGGCAGTGTATTTAAAGACATTGTTAAGGGCAGTGTATTTAAAGACATTAAGGGCAGTGTATTTAAAGACATTAAGGGCAGTGTATTTAAAGACATTGTTAAGGGCAGTGTATTTAAAGACATTAAGGGCAGTGTATTTAAAGACATTAAGGGCAGTGTATTTAAAGACATTGAAGGGCAGTGTATTTAAAGACATTGTTAAGGGCAGTGTATTTAAAGACATTGTTAAGGGCAGTGTATTTAAAGACATTGTTAGGGCAGTGTATTTAAAGACATTAAGGGCAGTGTATTTAAAGAAATTAAGGGCAGTGTATTTAAAGACATTAAGGGCAGTGTATTTAAAGACATTAAGGGCAGTGTATTTAAAGACATTGTTAGGGCAGTGTATTTAAAGACATTGTTAAGGGCAGTGTATTTAAAGACATTGTTAAGGGCAGTGTATTTAAGACATTGAGGGCAGTGTATTTAAAGACATTAAGGGCAGTGTATTTAAAGACATTGTTAAGGGCAGTGTATTTAAAGACATTGTTAAGGGCAGTGCATTTAAAGACATTGTTAAGGGCAGTGTATTTAAAGACATTGAGGGCAGTGTATTTAAGATATTGTTAAGGGCAGTGTATTTAAGACATTGTTAAGGGCAGTGTATTTAAAGACATTGTTAAGGGCAGTGTATTTAAAGACATTAAGGGCAGTGTATTTAAAGACATTGAGGGCAGTGTATTTAAAGACATTGAGGGCAGTGTATTTAAAGACATTGAGGGCAGTGTATTTAAGACATTGTTAAGGGCAGTGTATTTAAAGACATTGTTAAGGGCAGTGTATTTAAAGACATTGTTAAGGGCAGTGTATTTAAAGACATTAAGGGCAGTGTAAAGACATTGGGGCAGTGTATTTAAGACATTAAGGGCAGTGTATTTAAGACATTGTTAAGGGCAGTGTATTTAAAGACATTGTTAAGGGCAGTGTATTTAAAGACATTAAGGGCAGTGTATTTAAAGACATTAAGGGCAGTGTATTTAAAGACATTAAGGGCAGTGTATTTAAAGACATTAAGGGCAGTGTATTTAAAGACATTAAGGGCAGTGTATTTAAAGACATTGTTAAGGGCAGTGTATTTAAAGACATTGTTAAGGGCAGTGTATTTAAAGACATTGTTAAGGGCAGTGTATTTAAAGACATTAAGGGCAGTGTATTTAAAGACATTAAGGGCAGTGTATTTAAAGACATTAAGGGCAGTGTATTTAAAGACATTAAGGGCAGTGTATTTAAAGACATTGTTAAGGGCAGTGTATTTAAAGACATTGTTAGGGCAGTGTATTTAAAGACATTAAGGGCAGTGTATTTAAGACATTAAGGGCAGTGTATTTAAAGACATTAAGGGCAGTGTATTTAAAGACATTAAGGGCAGTGTATTTAAAGACATTAAGGGCAGTGTATTTAAAGACATTGTTAAGGGCAGTGTATTTAAAGACATTGTTAAGGGCAGTGTATTTAAGACATTGTTAAGGGCAGTGTATTTAAAGACATTAAGGGCAGTGTATTTAAAGACATTGAGGGCAGTGTATTTAAGACATTGTTAAGGGCAGTGTATTTAAAGACATTGAGGGCAGTGTATTTAAGACATTGTTAAGGGCAGTGTATTTAAAGACATTGAGGGCAGTGTATTTAAGACATTGTTAAGGGCAGTGTATTTAAAGACATTGAGGGCAGTGTATTTAAAGACATTGTTAAGGGCAGTGTATTTAAAGACATTAAGGGCAGTGTATTTAAAGACATTGTTAAGGGCAGTGTATTTAAAGACATTGAGGGCAGTGTATTTAAGACATTGTTAAGGGCAGTGTATTTAAGACATTAAGAGCAGTGTATTTAAAGACATTAAGGGCAGTGTATTTAAAGACATTAAGGGCAGTGTATTTAAAGACATTGAGGGCAGTGTATTTAAGACATTAAGAGCAGTGTATTTAAAGACATTGTTAAGGGCAGTGTATTTAAAGACATTAAGGGCAGTGTATTTAAAGACATTGAGGGCAGTGTATTTAAAGACATTGAGGGCAGTGTATTTAAAGACATTGGGCAGTTATTTAAAGGGCAGTGTATTTAAAGACATTGTTAAGGGCAGTGTATTTAAAGACATTAAGGGCAGTGTATTTAAAGACATTAAGGGCAGTGTATTTAAAGACATTGAGGGCAGTGTATTTAAAGACATTAAGGGCAGTGTATTTAAAGACATTGTTAAGGGCAGTGTATTTAAAGACATTAAGGGCAGTGTATTTAAAGACATTGTTAAGGGCAGTGTATTTAAGACATTGTTAAGGGCAGTGTATTTTAAGACATTAAGGGCAGTGTATTTAAAGACATTAAGGGCAGTGTATTTAAGACATTGTTAAGGGCAGTGTATTTAAAGACATTAAGGGCAGTGTATTTAAAGACATTGTTAAGGGCAGTGTATTTAAAGACATTGAGGCAGTGTATTTAAAGACATTGTTAAGGGCAGTGTATTTAAAGACATTAAGGGCAGTGTATTTAAAGACATTGTTAGGGCAGTGTATTTAAGACATTA
>NW_025749292.1:0-25979 GCF_021184085.1 Oncorhynchus gorbuscha
AACAGAACAGTTCCATATAGCCAGTAAACCTCTACAGAACAGTTCCATATAGCCAGTAAACCTCTACAGAACAGTTCCATATAGCCAGTAAACCTCTACAGAACAGTTCCATATAGCCAGTAAACCTCTACAGAACAGTTCCATATAGCCAGTAAACCTCTACAGAACAGTTCCATATAGCCAGTAAACCTCTACAGAACAGTTCCATATAGCCAGTAAACCTCTACAGAACAGTTCCATATAGCCAGTAAACCTCTACAGAACAGAACAGTTCCATATAGCCAGTAAACCTCTACAGAACAGAACAGTTCCATATAGCCAGTAAACCTCTACAGAACAGAACAGTTCCATATAGCCAGTAAACCTCTACAGAACAGAACAGTTCCATATAGCCAGTAAACCTCTACAGAACAGAACAGTTCCATATAGCCAGTAAACCTCTACAGAACAGAACAGTTCCATATAGCCAGTAAACCTCTACAGAACAGTTCCATATAGCCAGTAAACCTCTACAGAACAGTTCCATATAGCCAGTAAACCTCTACAGAACAGTTCCATATAGCCAGTAAACCTCTACAGAACAGAACAGTTCCATATAGCCAGTAAACCTCTACAGAACAGTTCCATATAGCCAGTAAACCTCTACAGAACAGTTCCATATAGCCAGTAAACCTCTACAGAACAGTTCCATATAGCCAGTAAACCTCTACAGAACAGTTCCATATAGCCAGTAAACCTCTACAGAACAGTTCCATATAGCCAGTAAACCTCTACAGAACAGTTCCATATAGCCAGTAAACCTCTACAGAACAGAACAGTTCCATATAGCCAGTAAACCTCTACAGAACAGAACAGTTCCATATAGCCAGTAAACCTCTACAGAACAGTTCCATATAGCCAGTAAACCTCTACAGAACAGTTCCATATAGCCAGTAAACCTCTAGCAGAACAGTTCCATATAGCCAGTAAACCTCTACAGAACAGTTCCATATAGCCAGTAAACCTCTACAGAACAGAACAGTTCCATATAGCCAGTAAACCTCTACAGAACAGTTCCATATAGCCAGTAAACCTCTACAGAACAGTTCCATATAGCCAGTAAACCTCTACAGAACAGAACAGTTCCATATAGCCAGTAAACCTCTACAGAACAGAACAGTTCCATATAGCCAGTAAACCTCTACAGAACAGTTCCATATAGCCAGTAAACCTCTACAGAACAGTTCCATATAGCCAGTAAACCTCTACAGAACAGTTCCATATAGCCAGTAAACCTCTACAGAACAGAACAGTTCCATATAGCCAGTAAACCTCTACAGAACAGTTCCATATAGCCAGTAAACCTCTACAGAACAGTTCCATATAGCCAGTAAACCTCTACAGAACAGTTCCATATAGCCAGTAAACCTCTACAGAACAGTTCCATATAGCCAGTAAACCTCTACAGAACAGTTCCATATAGCCAGTAAACCTCTACAGAACAGTTCCATATAGCCAGTAAACCTCTACAGAACAGTTCCATATAGCCAGTAAACCTCTACAGAACAGAACAGTTCCATATAGCCAGTAAACCTCTACAGAACAGAACAGTTCCATATAGCCAGTAAACCTCTACAGAACAGTTCCATATAGCCAGTAAACCTCTACAGAACAGAACAGTTCCATATAGCCAGTAAACCTCTACAGAACAGTTCCATATAGCCAGTAAACCTCTACAGAACAGAACAGTTCCATATAGCCAGTAAACCTCTACAGAACAGTTCCATATAGCCAGTAAACCTCTACAGAACAGTTCCATATAGCCAGTAAACCTCTACAGAACAGTTCCATATAGCCAGTAAACCTCTACAGAACAGTTCCATATAGCCAGTAAACCTCTACAGAACAGTTCCATATAGCCAGTAAACCTCTACAGAACAGAACAGTTCCATATAGCCAGTAAACCTCTACAGAACAGAACAGTTCCATATAGCCAGTAAACCTCTACAGAACAGAACAGTTCCATATAGCCAGTAAACCTCTACAGAACAGAACAGTTCCATATAGCCAGTAAACCTCTACAGAACAGAACAGTTCCATATAGCCAGTAAACCTCTACAGAACAGTTCCATATAGCCAGTAAACCTCTACAGAACAGTTCCATATAGCCAGTAAACCTCTACAGAACAGAACAGTTCCATATAGCCAGTAAACCTCTACAGAACAGAACAGTTCCATATAGCCAGTAAACCTCTACAGAACAGTTCCATATAGCCAGTAAACCTCTACAGAACAGTTCCATATAGCCAGTAAACCTCTACAGAACAGTTCCATATAGCCAGTAAACCTCTACAGAACAGTTCCATATAGCCAGTAAACCTCTACAGAACAGAACAGTTCCATATAGCCAGTAAACCTCTACAGAACAGTTCCATATAGCCAGTAAACCTCTACAGAACAGAACAGTTCCATATAGCCAGTAAACCTCTACAGAACAGAACAGTTCCATATAGCCAGTAAACCTCTACAGAACAGAACAGTTCCATATAGCCAGTAAACCTCTACAGAACAGTTCCATATAGCCAGTAAACCTCTACAGAACAGTTCCATATAGCCAGTAAACCTCTACAGAACAGTTCCATATAGCCAGTAAACCTCTACAGAACAGTTCCATATAGCCAGTAAACCTCTACAGAACAGTTCCATATAGCCAGTAAACCTCTACAGAACAGAACAGTTCCATATAGCCAGTAAACCTCTACAGAACAGTTCCATATAGCCAGTAAACCTCTACAGAACAGTTCCATATAGCCAGTAAACCTCTACAGAACAGTTCCATATAGCCAGTAAACCTCTACAGAACAGTTCCATATAGCCAGTAAACCTCTACAGAACAGTTCCATATAGCCAGTAAACCTCTACAGAACAGAACAGTTCCATATAGCCAGTAAACCTCTACAGAACAGAACAGTTCCATATAGCCAGTAAACCTCTACAGACAGAACAGTTCCATATAGCCAGTAAACCTCTACAGAACAGAACAGTTCCATATAGCCAGTAAACCTCTACAGAACAGAACAGTTCCATATAGCCAGTAAACCTCTACAGAACAGTTCCATATAGCCAGTAAACCTCTACAGAACAGAACAGTTCCATATAGCCAGTAAACCTCTACAGAACAGAACAGTTCCATATAGCCAGTAAACCTCTACAGAACAGTTCCATATAGCCAGTAAACCTCTACAGAACAGTTCCATATAGCCAGTAAACCTCTACAGAACAGAACAGTTCCATATAGCCAGTAAACCTCTACAGAACAGAACAGTTCCATATAGCCAGTAAACCTCTACAGAACAGTTCCATATAGCCAGTAAACCTCTACAGAACAGAACAGTTCCATATAGCCAGTAAACCTCTACAGAACAGTTCCATATAGCCAGTAAACCTCTACAGAACAGTTCCATATAGCCAGTAAACCTCTACAGAACAGTTCCATATAGCCAGTAAACCTCTACAGAACAGTTCCATATAGCCAGTAAACCTCTACAGAACAGTTCCATATAGCCAGTAAACCTCTACAGAACAGTTCCATATAGCCAGTAAACCTCTACAGAACAGTTCCATATAGCCAGTAAACCTCTACAGAACAGTTCCATATAGCCAGTAAACCTCTACAGAACAGTTCCATATAGCCAGTAAACCTCTACAGAACAGTTCCATATAGCCAGTAAACCTCTACAGAACAGTTCCATATAGCCAGTAAACCTCTACAGAACAGTTCCATATAGCCAGTAAACCTCTACAGAACAGTTCCATATAGCCAGTAAACCTCTACAGAACAGTTCCATATAGCCAGTAAACCTCTGACAGAACAGTTCCATATAGCCAGTAAACCTCTACAGAACAGTTCCATATAGCCAGTAAACCTCTACAGAACAGTTCCATATAGCCAGTAAACCTCTACAGAACAGAACAGTTCCATATAGCCAGTAAACCTCTACAGAACAGTTCCATATAGCCAGTAAACCTCTACAGAACAGTTCCATATAGCCAGTAAACCTCTACAGAACAGTTCCATATAGCCAGTAAACCTCTACAGAACAGTTCCATATAGCCAGTAAACCTCTACAGAACAGTTCCATATAGCCAGTAAACCTCTACAGAACAGTTCCATATAGCCAGTAAACCTCTACAGAACAGTTCCATATAGCCAGTAAACCTCTACAGAACAGTTCCATATAGCCAGTAAACCTCTACAGAACAGTTCCATATAGCCAGTAAACCTCTACAGAACAGTTCCATATAGCCAGTAAACCTCTACAGAACAGTTCCATATAGCCAGTAAACCTCTACAGAACAGAACAGTTCCATATAGCCAGTAAACCTCTACAGAACAGAACAGTTCCATATAGCCAGTAAACCTCTACAGAACAGTTCCATATAGCCAGTAAACCTCTACAGAACAGTTCCATATAGCCAGTAAACCTCTACAGAACAGTTCCATATAGCCAGTAAACCTCTACAGAACAGTTCCATATAGCCAGTAAACCTCTACAGAACAGTTCCATATAGCCAGTAAACCTCTACAGAACAGTTCCATATAGCCAGTAAACCTCTACAGAACAGTTCCATATAGCCAGTAAACCTCTACAGAACAGTTCCATATAGCCAGTAAACCTCTACAGAACAGTTCCATATAGCCAGTAAACCTCTACAGAACAGTTCCATATAGCCAGTAAACCTCTACAGAACAGTTCCATATAGCCAGTAAACCTCTACAGAACAGTTCCATATAGCCAGTAAACCTCTACAGAACAGTTCCATATAGCCAGTAAACCTCTACAGAACAGAACAGTTCCATATAGCCAGTAAACCTCTACAGAACAGTTCCATATAGCCAGTAAACCTCTACAGAACAGTTCCATATAGCCAGTAAACCTCTACAGAACAGAACAGTTCCATATAGCCAGTAAACCTCTACAGAACAGAACAGTTCCATATAGCCAGTAAACCTCTACAGAACAGTTCCATATAGCCAGTAAACCTCTACAGAACAGTTCCATATAGCCAGTAAACCTCTACAGAACAGAACAGTTCCATATAGCCAGTAAACCTCTACAGAACAGAACAGTTCCATATAGCCAGTAAACCTCTACAGAACAGAACAGTTCCATATAGCCAGTAAACCTCTACAGAACAGAACAGTTCCATATAGCCAGTAAACCTCTACAGAACAGTTCCATATAGCCAGTAAACCTCTACAGAACAGTTCCATATAGCCAGTAAACCTCTACAGAACAGTTCCATATAGCCAGTAAACCTCTACAGAACAGTTCCATATAGCCAGTAAACCTCTACAGAACAGTTCCATATAGCCAGTAAACCTCTACAGAACAGAACAGTTCCATATAGCCAGTAAACCTCTACAGAACAGAACAGTTCCATATAGCCAGTAAACCTCTACAGAACAGTTCCATATAGCCAGTAAACCTCTACAGAACAGTTCCATATAGCCAGTAAACCTCTACAGAACAGTTCCAT
Organism: Oncorhynchus gorbuscha; assembly: GCF_021184085.1. Lineage (NCBI taxonomy): Eukaryota > Metazoa > Chordata > Actinopteri > Salmoniformes > Salmonidae > Oncorhynchus > Oncorhynchus gorbuscha. The sequence continues at coordinate 5,521 of NW_025749292.1, forward strand.
ATAGCCAGTAAACCTCTACAGAACAGTTCCATATAGCCAGTAAACCTCTACAGAACAGTTCCATATAGCCAGTAAACCTCTACAGAACAGTTCCATATAGCCAGTAAACCTCTACAGAACAGTTCCATATAGCCAGTAAACCTCTACAGAACAGTTCCATATAGCCAGTAAACCTCTACAGAACAGTTCCATATAGCCAGTAAACCTCTACAGAACAGTTCCATATAGCCAGTAAACCTCTACAGAACAGAACAGTTCCATATAGCCAGTAAACCTCTACAGAACAGTTCCATATAGCCAGTAAACCTCTACAGAACAGTTCCATATAGCCAGTAAACCTCTACAGAACAGTTCCATATAGCCAGTAAACCTCTACAGAACAGTTCCATATAGCCAGTAAACCTCTACAGAACAGAACAGTTCCATATAGCCAGTAAACCTCTACAGAACAGTTCCATATAGCCAGTAAACCTCTACAGAACAGAACAGTTCCATATAGCCAGTAAACCTCTACAGAACAGAACAGTTCCATATAGCCAGTAAACCTCTACAGAACAGTTCCATATAGCCAGTAAACCTCTACAGAACAGTTCCATATAGCCAGTAAACCTCTACAGAACAGAACAGTTCCATATAGCCAGTAAACCTCTACAGAACAGTTCCATATAGCCAGTAAACCTCTACAGAACAGTTCCATATAGCCAGTAAACCTCTACAGAACAGAACAGTTCCATATAGCCAGTAAACCTCTACAGCAGAACAGTTCCATATAGCCAGTAAACCTCTACAGAACAGAACAGTTCCATATAGCCAGTAAACCTCTACAGAACAGTTCCATATAGCCAGTAAACCTCTACAGAACAGTTCCATATAGCCAGTAAACCTCTACAGAACAGTTCCATATAGCCAGTAAACCTCTACAGAACAGTTCCATATAGCCAGTAAACCTCTACAGAACAGTTCCATATAGCCAGTAAACCTCTACAGAACAGTTCCATATAGCCAGTAAACCTCTACAGAACAGAACAGTTCCATATAGCCAGTAAACCTCTACAGAACAGAACAGTTCCATATAGCCAGTAAACCTCTACAGAACAGTTCCATATAGCCAGTAAACCTCTACAGAACAGAACAGTTCCATATAGCCAGTAAACCTCTACAGAACAGAACAGTTCCATATAGCCAGTAAACCTCTACAGAACAGAACAGTTCCATATAGCCAGTAAACCTCTACAGAACAGAACAGTTCCATATAGCCAGTAAACCTCTACAGAACAGTTCCATATAGCCAGTAAACCTCTACAGAACAGTTCCATATAGCCAGTAAACCTCTACAGAACAGTTCCATATAGCCAGTAAACCTCTACAGAACAGAACAGTTCCATATAGCCAGTAAACCTCTACAGAACAGAACAGTTCCATATAGCCAGTAAACCTCTACAGAACAGAACAGTTCCATATAGCCAGTAAACCTCTACAGAACAGAACAGTTCCATATAGCCAGTAAACCTCTACAGAACAGAACAGTTCCATATAGCCAGTAAACCTCTACAGAACAGTTCCATATAGCCAGTAAACCTCTACAGAACAGAACAGTTCCATATAGCCAGTAAACCTCTACAGAACAGAACAGTTCCATATAGCCAGTAAACCTCTACAGAACAGAACAGTTCCATATAGCCAGTAAACCTCTACAGAACAGAACAGTTCCATATAGCCAGTAAACCTCTACAGAACAGAACAGTTCCATATAGCCAGTAAACCTCTACAGAACAGTTCCATATAGCCAGTAAACCTCTACAGAACAGAACAGTTCCATATAGCCAGTAAACCTCTACAGAACAGTTCCATATAGCCAGTAAACCTCTACAGAACAGTTCCATATAGCCAGTAAACCTCTACAGAACAGTTCCATATAGCCAGTAAACCTCTACAGAACAGTTCCATATAGCCAGTAAACCTCTACAGAACAGTTCCATATAGCCAGTAAACCTCTACAGAACAGAACAGTTCCATATAGCCAGTAAACCTCTACAGAACAGAACAGTTCCATATAGCCAGTAAACCTCTACAGAACAGTTCCATATAGCCAGTAAACCTCTACAGAACAGAACAGTTCCATATAGCCAGTAAACCTCTACAGAACAGAACAGTTCCATATAGCCAGTAAACCTCTACAGAACAGAACAGTTCCATATAGCCAGTAAACCTCTACAGAACAGAACAGTTCCATATAGCCAGTAAACCTCTACAGAACAGAACAGTTCCATATAGCCAGTAAACCTCTACAGAACAGAACAGTTCCATATAGCCAGTAAACCTCTACAGAACAGTTCCATATAGCCAGTAAACCTCTACAGAACAGAACAGTTCCATATAGCCAGTAAACCTCTACAGAACAGTTCCATATAGCCAGTAAACCTCTACAGAACAGTTCCATATAGCCAGTAAACCTCTACAGAACAGTTCCATATAGCCAGTAAACCTCTACAGAACAGTTCCATATAGCCAGTAAACCTCTACAGAACAGTTCCATATAGCCAGTAAACCTCTACAGAACAGTTCCATATAGCCAGTAAACCTCTACAGAACAGAACAGTTCCATATAGCCAGTAAACCTCTACAGAACAGTTCCATATAGCCAGTAAACCTCTACAGAACAGTTCCATATAGCCAGTAAACCTCTACAGAACAGTTCCATATAGCCAGTAAACCTCTACAGAACAGTTCCATATAGCCAGTAAACCTCTACAGAACAGAACAGTTCCATATAGCCAGTAAACCTCTACAGAACAGAACAGTTCCATATAGCCAGTAAACCTCTACAGAACAGTTCCATATAGCCAGTAAACCTCTACAGAACAGAACAGTTCCATATAGCCAGTAAACCTCTACAGAACAGAACAGTTCCATATAGCCAGTAAACCTCTACAGAACAGAACAGTTCCATATAGCCAGTAAACCTCTACAGAACAGAACAGTTCCATATAGCCAGTAAACCTCTACAGAACAGAACAGTTCCATATAGCCAGTAAACCTCTACAGAACAGTTCCATATAGCCAGTAAACCTCTACAGAACAGTTCCATATAGCCAGTAAACCTCTACAGAACAGTTCCATATAGCCAGTAAACCTCTACAGAACAGTTCCATATAGCCAGTAAACCTCTACAGAACAGTTCCATATAGCCAGTAAACCTCTACAGAACAGTTCCATATAGCCAGTAAACCTCTACAACAGAACAGTTCCATATAGCCAGTAAACCTCTACAGAACAGTTCCATATAGCCAGTAAACCTCTACAGAACAGTTCCATATAGCCAGTAAACCTCTACAGAACAGTTCCATATAGCCAGTAAACCTCTACAGAACAGTTCCATATAGCCAGTAAACCTCTACAGAACAGTTCCATATAGCCAGTAAACCTCTACAGAACAGTTCCATATAGCCAGTAAACCTCTACAGAACAGTTCCATATAGCCAGTAAACCTCTACAGAACAGTTCCATATAGCCAGTAAACCTCTACAGAACAGTTCCATATAGCCAGTAAACCTCTACAGAACAGTTCCATATAGCCAGTAAACCTCTACAACAGAACAGTTCCATATAGCCAGTAAACCTCTACAGAACAGTTCCATATAGCCAGTAAACCTCTACAGAACAGAACAGTTCCATATAGCCAGTAAACCTCTACAGAACAGTTCCATATAGCCAGTAAACCTCTACAGAACAGTTCCATATAGCCAGTAAACCTCTACAGAACAGTTCCATATAGCCAGTAAACCTCTACAGAACAGTTCCATATAGCCAGTAAACCTCTACAGAACAGTTCCATATAGCCAGTAAACCTCTACAGAACAGTTCCATATAGCCAGTAAACCTCTACAGAACAGTTCCATATAGCCAGTAAACCTCTACAGAACAGTTCCATATAGCCAGTAAACCTCTACAGAACAGTTCCATATAGCCAGTAAACCTCTACAGAACAGAACAGTTCCATATAGCCAGTAAACCTCTACAGAACAGAACAGTTCCATATAGCCAGTAAACCTCTACAGAACAGTTCCATATAGCCAGTAAACCTCTACAGAACAGTTCCATATAGCCAGTAAACCTCTACAGAACAGTTCCATATAGCCAGTAAACCTCTACAGAACAGTTCCATATAGCCAGTAAACCTCTACAGAACAGTTCCATATAGCCAGTAAACCTCTACAGAACAGTTCCATATAGCCAGTAAACCTCTACAGAACAGAACAGTTCCATATAGCCAGTAAACCTCTACAGAACAGTTCCATATAGCCAGTAAACCTCTACAGAACAGTTCCATATAGCCAGTAAACCTCTACAGAACAGTTCCATATAGCCAGTAAACCTCTACAGAACAGTTCCATATAGCCAGTAAACCTCTACAGAACAGAACAGTTCCATATAGCCAGTAAACCTCTACAGAACAGAACAGTTCCATATAGCCAGTAAACCTCTACAGAACAGTTCCATATAGCCAGTAAACCTCTACAGAACAGTTCCATATAGCCAGTAAACCTCTACAGAACAGAACAGTTCCATATAGCCAGTAAACCTCTACAGAACAGAACAGTTCCATATAGCCAGTAAACCTCTACAGAACAGAACAGTTCCATATAGCCAGTAAACCTCTACAGAACAGAACAGTTCCATATAGCCAGTAAACCTCTACAGAACAGTTCCATATAGCCAGTAAACCTCTACAGAACAGTTCCATATAGCCAGTAAACCTCTACAGAACAGTTCCATATAGCCAGTAAACCTCTACAGAACAGTTCCATATAGCCAGTAAACCTCTACAGAACAGTTCCATATAGCCAGTAAACCTCTACAGAACAGTTCCATATAGCCAGTAAACCTCTACAGAACAGTTCCATATAGCCAGTAAACCTCTACAGAACAGTTCCATATAGCCAGTAAACCTCTACAGAACAGTTCCATATAGCCAGTAAACCTCTACAGAACAGTTCCATATAGCCAGTAAACCTCTACAGAACAGTTCCATATAGCCAGTAAACCTCTACAGAACAGTTCCATATAGCCAGTAAACCTCTACAGAACAGTTCCATATAGCCAGTAAACCTCTACAGAACAGTTCCATATAGCCAGTAAACCTCTACAGAACAGTTCCATATAGCCAGTAAACCTCTACAGAACAGTTCCATATAGCCAGTAAACCTCTACAGAACAGTTCCATATAGCCAGTAAACCTCTACAGAACAGTTCCATATAGCCAGTAAACCTCTACAGAACAGTTCCATATAGCCAGTAAACCTCTACAGAACAGAACAGTTCCATATAGCCAGTAAACCTCTACAGAACAGTTCCATATAGCCAGTAAACCTCTACAGAACAGTTCCATATAGCCAGTAAACCTCTACAGAACAGTTCCATATAGCCAGTAAACCTCTACAGAACAGTTCCATATAGCCAGTAAACCTCTACAGAACAGTTCCATATAGCCAGTAAACCTCTACAGAACAGTTCCATATAGCCAGTAAACCTCTACAGAACAGTTCCATATAGCCAGTAAACCTCTACAGAACAGTTCCATATAGCCAGTAAACCTCTACAGAACAGTTCCATATAGCCAGTAAACCTCTACAGAACAGAACAGTTCCATATAGCCAGTAAACCTCTACAGAACAGAACAGTTCCATATAGCCAGTAAACCTCTACAGAACAGTTCCATATAGCCAGTAAACCTCTACAGAACAGTTCCATATAGCCAGTAAACCTCTACAGAACAGTTCCATATAGCCAGTAAACCTCTACAGAACAGAACAGTTCCATATAGCCAGTAAACCTCTACAGAACAGTTCCATATAGCCAGTAAACCTCTACAGAACAGTTCCATATAGCCAGTAAACCTCTGACAGAACAGTTCCATATAGCCAGTAAACCTCTACAGAACAGTTCCATATAGCCAGTAAACCTCTACAGAACAGTTCCATATAGCCAGTAAACCTCTACAGAACAGAACAGTTCCATATAGCCAGTAAACCTCTACAGAACAGTTCCATATAGCCAGTAAACCTCTACAGAACAGTTCCATATAGCCAGTAAACCTCTACAGAACAGTTCCATATAGCCAGTAAACCTCTACAGAACAGTTCCATATAGCCAGTAAACCTCTACAGAACAGAACAGTTCCATATAGCCAGTAAACCTCTACAGAACAGAACAGTTCCATATAGCCAGTAAACCTCTACAGAACAGTTCCATATAGCCAGTAAACCTCTACAGAACAGAACAGTTCCATATAGCCAGTAAACCTCTACAGAACAGAACAGTTCCATATAGCCAGTAAACCTCTACAGAACAGTTCCATATAGCCAGTAAACCTCTACAGAACAGTTCCATATAGCCAGTAAACCTCTACAGAACAGTTCCATATAGCCAGTAAACCTCTACAGAACAGAACAGTTCCATATAGCCAGTAAACCTCTACAGAACAGAACAGTTCCATATAGCCAGTAAACCTCTACAGAACAGAACAGTTCCATATAGCCAGTAAACCTCTACAGAACAGAACAGTTCCATATAGCCAGTAAACCTCTACAGAACAGTTCCATATAGCCAGTAAACCTCTACAGAACAGTTCCATATAGCCAGTAAACCTCTACAGAACAGTTCCATATAGCCAGTAAACCTCTACAGAACAGTTCCATATAGCCAGTAAACCTCTACAGAACAGAACAGTTCCATATAGCCAGTAAACCTCTACAGAACAGTTCCATATAGCCAGTAAACCTCTACAGAACAGTTCCATATAGCCAGTAAACCTCTACAGAACAGTTCCATATAGCCAGTAAACCTCTACAGAACAGTTCCATATAGCCAGTAAACCTCTACAGAACAGAACAGTTCCATATAGCCAGTAAACCTCTACAGAACAGAACAGTTCCATATAGCCAGTAAACCTCTACAGAACAGAACAGTTCCATATAGCCAGTAAACCTCTACAGAACAGTTCCATATAGCCAGTAAACCTCTACAGAACAGAACAGTTCCATATAGCCAGTAAACCTCTACAGAACAGTTCCATATAGCCAGTAAACCTCTACAGAACAGTTCCATATAGCCAGTAAACCTCTACAGAACAGTTCCATATAGCCAGTAAACCTCTACAGAACAGAACAGTTCCATATAGCCAGTAAACCTCTACAGAACAGAACAGTTCCATATAGCCAGTAAACCTCTACAGAACAGAACAGTTCCATATAGCCAGTAAACCTCTACAGAACAGAACAGTTCCATATAGCCAGTAAACCTCTACAGAACAGTTCCATATAGCCAGTAAACCTCTACAGAACAGAACAGTTCCATATAGCCAGTAAACCTCTACAGAACAGTTCCATATAGCCAGTAAACCTCTACAGAACAGTTCCATATAGCCAGTAAACCTCTACAGAACAGTTCCATATAGCCAGTAAACCTCTACAGAACAGTTCCATATAGCCAGTAAACCTCTACAGAACAGAACAGTTCCATATAGCCAGTAAACCTCTACAGAACAGTTCCATATAGCCAGTAAACCTCTACAGAACAGAACAGTTCCATATAGCCAGTAAACCTCTACAGAACAGAACAGTTCCATATAGCCAGTAAACCTCTACAGAACAGTTCCATATAGCCAGTAAACCTCTACAGAACAGAACAGTTCCATATAGCCAGTAAACCTCTACAGAACAGTTCCATATAGCCAGTAAACCTCTACAGAACAGTTCCATATAGCCAGTAAACCTCTACAGAACAGTTCCATATAGCCAGTAAACCTCTACAGAACAGTTCCATATAGCCAGTAAACCTCTACAGAACAGTTCCATATAGCCAGTAAACCTCTACAGAACAGTTCCATATAGCCAGTAAACCTCTACAGAACAGTTCCATATAGCCAGTAAACCTCTACAGAACAGTTCCATATAGCCAGTAAACCTCTACAGAACAGTTCCATATAGCCAGTAAACCTCTACAGAACAGTTCCATATAGCCAGTAAACCTCTACAGAACAGTTCCATATAGCCAGTAAACCTCTACAGAACAGTTCCATATAGCCAGTAAACCTCTACAGAACAGTTCCATATAGCCAGTAAACCTCTACAGAACAGAACAGTTCCATATAGCCAGTAAACCTCTACAGAACAGTTCCATATAGCCAGTAAACCTCTACAGAACAGAACAGTTCCATATAGCCAGTAAACCTCTACAGAACAGAACAGTTCCATATAGCCAGTAAACCTCTACAGAACAGTTCCATATAGCCAGTAAACCTCTACAGAACAGTTCCATATAGCCAGTAAACCTCTACAGAACAGAACAGTTCCATATAGCCAGTAAACCTCTACAGAACAGTTCCATATAGCCAGTAAACCTCTACAGAACAGTTCCATATAGCCAGTAAACCTCTACAGAACAGTTCCATATAGCCAGTAAACCTCTACAGAACAGAACAGTTCCATATAGCCAGTAAACCTCTACAGAACAGAACAGTTCCATATAGCCAGTAAACCTCTACAGAACAGAACAGTTCCATATAGCCAGTAAACCTCTACAGAACAGAACAGTTCCATATAGCCAGTAAACCTCTACAGAACAGAACAGTTCCATATAGCCAGTAAACCTCTACAGAACAGTTCCATATAGCCAGTAAACCTCTACAGAACAGTTCCATATAGCCAGTAAACCTCTACAGAACAGAACAGTTCCATATAGCCAGTAAACCTCTACAGAACAGTTCCATATAGCCAGTAAACCTCTACAGAACAGTTCCATATAGCCAGTAAACCTCTACAGAACAGAACAGTTCCATATAGCCAGTAAACCTCTACAGAACAGTTCCATATAGCCAGTAAACCTCTACAGAACAGAACAGTTCCATATAGCCAGTAAACCTCTACAGAACAGTTCCATATAGCCAGTAAACCTCTACAGAACAGTTCCATATAGCCAGTAAACCTCTACAGAACAGTTCCATATAGCCAGTAAACCTCTACAGAACAGAACAGTTCCATATAGCCAGTAAACCTCTACAGAACAGAACAGTTCCATATAGCCAGTAAACCTCTACAGAACAGAACAGTTCCATATAGCCAGTAAACCTCTACAGAACAGAACAGTTCCATATAGCCAGTAAACCTCTACAGAACAGTTCCATATAGCCAGTAAACCTCTACAGAACAGTTCCATATAGCCAGTAAACCTCTACAGAACAGAACAGTTCCATATAGCCAGTAAACCTCTACAGAACAGTTCCATATAGCCAGTAAACCTCTACAGAACAGTTCCATATAGCCAGTAAACCTCTACAGAACAGTTCCATATAGCCAGTAAACCTCTACAGAACAGTTCCATATAGCCAGTAAACCTCTACAGAACAGTTCCATATAGCCAGTAAACCTCTACAGAACAGTTCCATATAGCCAGTAAACCTCTACAGAACAGTTCCATATAGCCAGTAAACCTCTACAGAACAGTTCCATATAGCCAGTAAACCTCTACAGAACAGTTCCATATAGCCAGTAAACCTCTACAGAACAGAACAGTTCCATATAGCCAGTAAACCTCTACAGAACAGTTCCATATAGCCAGTAAACCTCTACAGACAGAACAGTTCCATATAGCCAGTAAACCTCTACAGAACAGTTCCATATAGCCAGTAAACCTCTACAGAACAGTTCCATATAGCCAGTAAACCTCTACAGAACAGAACAGTTCCATATAGCCAGTAAACCTCTACAGAACAGTTCCATATAGCCAGTAAACCTCTACAGAACAGTTCCATATAGCCAGTAAACCTCTACAGAACAGTTCCATATAGCCAGTAAACCTCTACAGAACAGTTCCATATAGCCAGTAAACCTCTACAGAACAGTTCCATATAGCCAGTAAACCTCTACAGAACAGTTCCATATAGCCAGTAAACCTCTACAGAACAGTTCCATATAGCCAGTAAACCTCTACAGAACAGTTCCATATAGCCAGTAAACCTCTACAGAACAGTTCCATATAGCCAGTAAACCTCTACAGAACAGAACAGTTCCATATAGCCAGTAAACCTCTACAGAACAGAACAGTTCCATATAGCCAGTAAACCTCTACAGAACAGTTCCATATAGCCAGTAAACCTCTACAGAACAGTTCCATATAGCCAGTAAACCTCTACAGAACAGTTCCATATAGCCAGTAAACCTCTACAGAACAGTTCCATATAGCCAGTAAACCTCTACAGAACAGTTCCATATAGCCAGTAAACCTCTACAGAACAGTTCCATATAGCCAGTAAACCTCTACAGAACAGTTCCATATAGCCAGTAAACCTCTACAGAACAGAACAGTTCCATATAGCCAGTAAACCTCTACAGAACAGTTCCATATAGCCAGTAAACCTCTACAGAACAGAACAGTTCCATATAGCCAGTAAACCTCTACAGAACAGAACAGTTCCATATAGCCAGTAAACCTCTACAGAACAGTTCCATATAGCCAGTAAACCTCTACAGAACAGTTCCATATAGCCAGTAAACCTCTACAGAACAGTTCCATATAGCCAGTAAACCTCTACACAGAACAGTTCCATATAGCCAGTAAACCTCTACAGAACAGAACAGTTCCATATAGCCAGTAAACCTCTACAGAACAGAACAGTTCCATATAGCCAGTAAACCTCTACAGAACAGAACAGTTCCATATAGCCAGTAAACCTCTACAGAACAGAACAGTTCCATATAGCCAGTAAACCTCTACAGAACAGTTCCATATAGCCAGTAAACCTCTACAGAACAGTTCCATATAGCCAGTAAACCTCTACAGAACAGAACAGTTCCATATAGCCAGTAAACCTCTACAGAACAGTTCCATATAGCCAGTAAACCTCTACAGAACAGTTCCATATAGCCAGTAAACCTCTACAGAACAGTTCCATATAGCCAGTAAACCTCTACAGAACAGTTCCATATAGCCAGTAAACCTCTACAGAACAGTTCCATATAGCCAGTAAACCTCTACAGAACAGAACAGTTCCATATAGCCAGTAAACCTCTACAGAACAGAACAGTTCCATATAGCCAGTAAACCTCTACAGAACAGAACAGTTCCATATAGCCAGTAAACCTCTACAGAACAGAACAGTTCCATATAGCCAGTAAACCTCTACAGACAGAACAGTTCCATATAGCCAGTAAACCTCTACAGAACAGAACAGTTCCATATAGCCAGTAAACCTCTACAGAACAGAACAGTTCCATATAGCCAGTAAACCTCTACAGAACAGAACAGTTCCATATAGCCAGTAAACCTCTACAGAACAGAACAGTTCCATATAGCCAGTAAACCTCTACAGAACAGAACAGTTCCATATAGCCAGTAAACCTCTACAGAACAGAACAGTTCCATATAGCCAGTAAACCTCTACAGAACAGAACAGTTCCATATAGCCAGTAAACCTCTACAGAACAGTTCCATATAGCCAGTAAACCTCTACAGAACAGAACAGTTCCATATAGCCAGTAAACCTCTACAGAACAGTTCCATATAGCCAGTAAACCTCTACAGAACAGTTCCATATAGCCAGTAAACCTCTACAGAACAGTTCCATATAGCCAGTAAACCTCTACAGAACAGAACAGTTCCATATAGCCAGTAAACCTCTACAGAACAGAACAGTTCCATATAGCCAGTAAACCTCTACAGAACAGAACAGTTCCATATAGCCAGTAAACCTCTACAGAACAGAACAGTTCCATATAGCCAGTAAACCTCTACAGAACAGAACAGTTCCATATAGCCAGTAAACCTCTACAGAACAGAACAGTTCCATATAGCCAGTAAACCTCTACAGAACAGTTCCATATAGCCAGTAAACCTCTACAGAACAGAACAGTTCCATATAGCCAGTAAACCTCTACAGAACAGTTCCATATAGCCAGTAAACCTCTACAGAACAGTTCCATATAGCCAGTAAACCTCTACAGAACAGTTCCATATAGCCAGTAAACCTCTACAGAACAGTTCCATATAGCCAGTAAACCTCTACAGAACAGTTCCATATAGCCAGTAAACCTCTACAGAACAGTTCCATATAGCCAGTAAACCTCTACAGAACAGAACAGTTCCATATAGCCAGTAAACCTCTACAGAACAGAACAGTTCCATATAGCCAGTAAACCTCTACAGAACAGTTCCATATAGCCAGTAAACCTCTACAGAACAGTTCCATATAGCCAGTAAACCTCTACAGAACAGTTCCATATAGCCAGTAAACCTCTACAGAACAGAACAGTTCCATATAGCCAGTAAACCTCTACAGAACAGAACAGTTCCATATAGCCAGTAAACCTCTACAGAACAGTTCCATATAGCCAGTAAACCTCTACAGAACAGTTCCATATAGCCAGTAAACCTCTACAGAACAGTTCCATATAGCCAGTAAACCTCTACAGAACAGTTCCATATAGCCAGTAAACCTCTACAGAACAGAACAGTTCCATATAGCCAGTAAACCTCTACAGAACAGTTCCATATAGCCAGTAAACCTCTACAGAACAGAACAGTTCCATATAGCCAGTAAACCTCTCCAGAACAGAACAGAAGGACAGTCATTAGAGCAGGGTTTCTCCTCCCTTAATCTCCCATGAGGGAATTAACCACAGACCACAACCTAACACACTCTAACCCTAACTGCTGCTAGTTACAGCACTAAGCCTGGACACATTGAGAATATCCTCTGAACTCAACACACAGGACACTCTGTCTGTCTGTTTCACCATGGCAACTGGAAGGCCCCCCTCCTGTACAGGTAAGAACCAGTGTCCAGTCCCTTCAGTGTGTGTGTGTATGTGAGCCACATGGTTGTTAATGAGAGAACTCAGCGCATGCAGACTACTGTTGTTGTTCTCAGTATCAGTTTATTTTGGTTAGATGTTAAATATATCACATGGTTCTGTACTGACCTGATGGGAACTCTCTACATGGTTCTGTAATGACCTGATGGGAACTCTCTACATGGTTCTGTACTGACCAGATGGGAACTCTCTACATGGTTCTGTAATGACCTGATGGGAACTGACCAGATGGGAAGTCTCTACATGGTTCTGTAATGACCTGATGGGAACTCTCTACATGGTTCTGTAATGACCTGATGGGAACTGACCAGATGGGAACTCTCTACATGGTTCTGTACTGACCTGATGGGAACTCTCTACATGGTTCTGTACTGACCTGATGGGAACTCTCTACATGGTTCTGTACTGACCAGATGGGAACTCTCTACATGGTTCTATACTGACCTGATAGGAACTCTCTACATGGTTCTGTACTGACCTGGTGGGAACTCTCTACATGGTTCTGTACTGACCTGATGGGAACTCTCTACATGGTTCTGTACTGACCTGATGGGAACTCTCTACATGGGTCTATACTGACCTGATGGGAACTCTCTACATGGTTCTGTACTGACCTGATGGGAACTCTCTACATGGTTCTGTACTGACCTGATGGGAACTCTCTACTCTACCTTCCTTTATCAACAGGATAGATAAAATGTTGTGCTGTAGAATTTGTGAATGATGTCTCTAGTATCATACATTCTATACATTGACCCCTGAGACATCTGTAGTGGTTTAATCCACAAACCATTATGACCACTCTATGGAAAGGGGAGACTTTCACGGACGTGATGGTGCTCTCCATAAGGGGAGGGGGGAGGGGGGAGGGGGCAGTTCTATGTATTACTAGTCACAGCAGGACCTCCATTAGAAACCATTAGATATTTATAACACTGGGGAGTCTGTCCGTGGTGCTGAATCCAGCACATCGTGTCACTATGGCGACGCTCTCTAAATAATCACACTGCTTTTAGACATCATACACCTCCTGGCTGATCCATAATGTGGTAGGATATATGATCCTGCTGTCTGTTCCATAATGTGGTAGGATATATGATCCTGCTGTGTGTCTGTTCCATAATGTGGTAGGATATATGACCCTGCTGTGTGTCTGTTCCATAATGTGGTAGAATATATGATCCTGCTGTGTGTCTGTTCCATAATGTGGTAGGATATATGACCCTGCTGTGTGTCTGTTCCATAATGTGGTAGGATATATGACCCTGCTGTGTGTCTGTTCCATAATGTGGTAGGATATATGATCCTGCTGTGTGTCTGTTCCATAATGTGGTAGGATATATGACCCTGCTGTGTGTCTGTTCCATAATGTGGTAGGATATATGATCATGCTGTCTGTTCCATAATGTGGTAGGATATATGACCCTGCTGTCTGTCTGTTCCATAATGTGGTAGGATATATGAACTGTGTGTCTGTTCCATAATGTGGTAGGATATATGATCCTGCTGTCTGTTCCATAATGTGGTAGGGTATATGATCCTGCTGTCTGTTCCATAATGTGGTAGGATATATGACCCTGCTGTGTGTCTGTTCCATAATGTGGTAGGATATATGACCCTGCTGTGTGTCTGTTCCATAATGTGGTAGGATATATGAACTGTGTGTCTGTTCCATAATGTGGTAGGATATATAACCCTGCTGTGTGTCTGTTCCATAATGTGGTAGGATATATGATCCTGCTGTCTGTTCCATAATGTGGTAGGATATATGAACTGTGTGTCTGTTCCATAATGTGGTAGGATATATGACCCTGCTGTGTGTCTGTTCCATAATGTGGTAGGATATATGATCCTGCTGTGTGTCTGTTCCATAATGTGGTAGGATATATGATCCTGCTGTGTGTCTGTTCCATAATGTGGTAGGATATATGATCCTGCTGTGTGTCTGTTCCATAATGTGGTAGGATATATAACCCTGCTGTGTGTCTGTTCCATAATGTGGTAGGATATATGATCCTGCTGTGTGTCTGTTCCATAATGTGGTAGGATATATAACCCTGCTGTGTGTCTGTTCCATAATGTGGTAGGATATATGATCCTGCTGTCTGTGTGTTCCATAATGTGGTAGGATATATGATCCTGCTGTGTGTCTGTTCCATAATGTGGTAGGATATATGATCCTGCTGTCTGTCTGTTCCATAATGTGGTAGGATATATGACCCTGCTGTGTGTTCCATAATGTGGTAGGATATATGATCCTGCTGTCTGTTCCATAATGTGGTAGGATATATGACCCTGCTGTGTGTCTGTTCCATAATGTGGTAGGATATATGATCCCTGCTGTCTGTTCCATAATGTGGTAGGATATATGATCCTGCTGTCTGTCTGTTCCATAATGTGGTAGGATATATGATCCTGCTGTCTGTTCCATAATGTGGTAGGATATATTATCCTGCTGTCTGTTCCATAATGTGGTAGGATATATGACCCTGCTGTCTGTTCCATAATGTGGTAGGATATATGATCCTGCTGTCTGTCTGTTCCATAATGTGGTAGGATATATGATCCTGCTGTCTGTTCCATAATGTGGTAGGATATATGACCCTGCTGTCTGTTCCATAATGTGGTAGGATATATGATCCTGCTGTCTGTCTGTTCCATAATGTGGTAGGATATATTATCCTGCTGTCTGTTCCATAATGTGGTAGGATATATGACCCTGCTGTGTGTCTGTTCCATAATGTGGTAGGATATATGATCCTGCTGTGTGTTCCATAATGTGGTAGGATATATGATCCTGCTGTGTGTCTGTTCCATAATGTGGTAGGATATATTATCCTGCTGTCTGTTCCATAATGTGGTAGGATATATGACCCTGCTGTGTGTCTGTTCCATAATGTGGTAGGATATATGATCCTGCTGTGTGTCTGTTCCATAATGTGGTAGGATATATGATCCTGCTGTCTGTTCCATAATGTGGTAGGATATATGACCCTGCTGTGTGTCTGTTCCATAATGTGGTAGGATATATGAACCTGCTGTCTGTTCCATAATGTGGTAGGATATATGATCCTGCTGTGTGTCTGTTCCATAATGTGGTAGGATATATGATCCTGCTGTCTGTTCCATAATGTGGTAGGATATATGACCCTGCTGTGTGTTCCATAATGTGGTAGGATATATGACCCTGCTGTCTGTTCCATAATGTGGTAGGATATATGATCCTGCTGTCTGTTCCATAATGTGGTAGGATATATGATCCTGCTGTGTGTCTGTTCCATAATGTGGTAGGATATATGATCCTGCTGTCTGTTCCATAATGTGGTAGGATATATGATCCTGCTGTCTGTCTGTTCCATAATGTGGTAGGATATATGATCCTGCTGTCTGTTCCATAATGTGGTAGGATATATGATCCTGCTGTCTGTTCCATAATGTGGTAGGATATATGATCCTGCTGTCTGTTCCATAATGTGGTAGGATATATGATCCTGCTGTCTGTTCCATAATGTGGTAGGATATATGACCCTGCTGTGTGTCTGTTCCATAATGTGGTAGGATATATGATCCTGCTGTCTGTTCCATAATGTGGTAGGATATATGATCCTGCTGTCTGTTCCATAATGTGGTAGGATATATGACCCTGCTGTGTGTCTGTTCCATAATGTGTAGGATATGATCATGCTGTCTGTTCCATAATGTGGTAGGATATATGACCCTGCTGTTCTGGCTGTCTGTTCCATAATGTGGTAGGATATATGAACTGCTGTCTGTCTGTTCCATAATGTGGTAGGATATATGATCCTGCTGTGTGTCTGTTCCATAATGTGGTAGGATATATGATCCTGCTGTCTGTTCCATAATGTGGTAGGATATATGACCCCCTGCTGTGTGTCTGTTCCATAATGTGGTAGGATATATGACCCTGCTGTGTGTCTGTTCCATAATGTGGTAGGATATATGAACTGCTGTCTGTTCCATAATGTGGTAGGATATATAACCTGCTGTGTGTCTGTTCCATAATGTGGTAGGATATATGATCCTGCTGTCTGTTCCATAATGTGGTAGGATATATGAACTGCTGTCTGTTTATAATGTGTAGGATATATGACCCTGCTGTGTGTCTGTTCCATAATGTGGTAGGATATGTGATCCTGCTGTGTCTGTTCCATAATGTGGTAGGATATATGATCCTGCTGTGTGTCTGTTCCATAATGTGGTAGGATATATGACCCTGCTGTGTGTCTGTTCCATAATGTGGTAGGATATATAACCCCTGCTGTGTGTCTGTTCCATAATGGTAGGATATATGATCCTGCTGTGTGTCTGTTCCATAATGTGGTAGGATATATAACCCTGCTGTCTGTTCCATAATGTGGTAGGATATATGGATCCTGCTGTGTGTTCCATAATGTGGTAGGATATATGACCCTGCTGTCTGTTCCATAATGTGGTAGGATATATGATCCTCCTGTCTGTCTGTTCCATAATGTGGTAGGATATATGACCCTGCTGTGTGTTCCATAATGTGGTAGGATATATGATCCTGCTGTCTGTTCCATAATGTGGTAGGATATGACCCTGCTGTGTGTTCCATAATGTGGTAGGATATATGATCCTGCTGTCTGTTCCATAATGTGGTAGGATATATGATCCTGCTGTGTGTCTGTTCCATAATGTGGTAGGATATATGATCCTGCTGTCTGTTCCATAATGTGGTAGGATATATGACCCTGCTGTCTGTTCCATAATGTGGTAGGATATATGACCCTGCTGTCTGTTCCATAATGTGGTAGGATATATGACCCTGTCTGTCTGTTCCATAATGTGGTAGGATATATGATCCTGCTGTGTGTCTGTTCCATAATGTGGTAGGATATATGACCCTGCTGTGTGTTCCATAATGTGGTAGGATAATGATCACCTTATTGGTAGGATATATGATCCTGCTGTCTGTTCCATAATGTGGTAGGATATATTGCTGTCTGTTCCATAATGTGGTAGGATATATTACCCTGCTGTCTGTTCCATAATGTGGTAGGATATATGACCCTGCTGTGTGTCTGTTCCATAATGTGGTAGGATATATGATCCCTGCTGTGTGTTCCATAATGTGGTAGGATATATGATCCTGCTGTGTGTCTGTTCCATAATGTGGTAGGATATATATCCCTGCTGTCTGTTCCATAATGTGGTAGGATATATGATCCTGCTGTCTGTTCCATAATGTGGTAGGATATATGATCCTGCTGTCTGTCTGTTCCATAATGTGGTAGGATATATGATCCTGCTGTCTGTTCCATAATGTGGTAGGATATATGATCCTGCTGTGTGTCTGTTCCATAATGTGGTAGGATATATGATCCTGTCTGTCTGTTCCATAATGTGGTAGGATATATATCCTGCTGTGTGTCTGTTCCATAATGTGGTAGGATATATGAATCCTGCTGTCTGTTCCATAATGTGGTAGGATATATGACCCTGCTGTGTCTGTTCCTGTTGACCCTGCTGTGTGTTCCATAATGTGGTAGGATATATGACCCTGCTGTGTGTCTGTTCCATAATGTGGTAGGATATATGATCCTGCTGTCTGTCTGTTCCATAATGTGTCTGTAGGATATATGATCCTGCTGTCTGTCTGTTCCATAATGTGGTAGGATATATGATCCTGCTGTCTGTTCCATAATGTGGTAGGATATATGATCCTGCTGTCTGTTCCATAATGTGGTAGGATATATGATCCTGCTGCTGTCTGTTCCATAATGTGGTAGGATATATGATCCTGCTGTCTGTTCCATAATGATATATGACCCTGCTGTGTGTCTGTTCCATAATGTGGTAGGATATATGATGCTGTCTGTTCCTGCTGTCTGTTCCATAATGTGGTAGGATATATGATCCTGCTGTGTGTCTGTTCCATAATGTGGTAGGATATATGATCCTGCTGTCTGTTCCATAATGTGGTAGGATATATGACTGTCTGTTCCTAGGATATATGACCTCTGTCTGTTCCATAATGTGGTAGGATATATGATCCTGCTGTCTGTTCCATAATGTGGTAGGATATATGATCCCTGCTGTCTGTTCCATAATGTGGTAGGATATATGATCCCTGTCTGTTCCTGATCCTGCTGTCTGTTCCATAATGTGGTAGGATATATGACCCTGCTGTGTGTCTGTTCCATAATGTGGTAGGATATATATGACCCTGCTGTGTGTCTGTTCCATAATGTGGTAGGACCCTGCTGTGTATATGACCCTGCTGTCTGTTCCATAATGTGGTAGGATATATGATGCTGTGTGTTCCTGTAGGATATATGTCTGTTCCATAATGTGGTAGGATATATGACCCTGCTGTGTGTCTGTTCCTGCTGTGTGTCTGTTCCATAATGTGGTAGGATATATGACCCTGCTGCTGTCTGTTCCATAATGTGGTAGGATATATGATCCTGCTGTCTGTTCCATAATGTGGTAGGATATATGATCCTGCTGTGTGTCTGTTCCATAATGTGGTAGGATATATGATCCTGCTGTCTGTTCCATAATGTGGTAGGATATATGATCCTGCTGTCTGTTCCATAATGTGGTAGGATATATGATCCTGCTGTCTGTTCCATAATGTGGTAGGATATATGATCCTGTGTGTCTGTTCCATAATGTGGTAGGATATATGATCCCTGCTGTGTTCCATAATGTGGTAGGATATATGACCCTGCTGTCTGTTCCATAATGTGGTAGGATATATGACCCTGCATAATGTGGTAGATATATGTCTGTGTGTTCCATAATGTGGTAGGATATATGACCCTGCTGTCTGTTCCATAATGTGGTAGGATATATGATCCTGCTGTCTGTTCCATAATGTGGTAGGATATATGATCCTGCTGTCTGTCTGTTCCATAATGTGGTAGGATATATGACCCTGCTGTGTGTTCCATAATGTGGTAGGATATATGATCCTGCTGTCTGTTCCATAATGTGGTAGGATATATGATCCTGCTGTGTGTTCCATAATGTGGTAGGATATATGACCCTGCTGTGTGTCTGTTCCATAATGTGGTAGGATATATGATCCTTCTGTGTGTCTGTTCCATAATGTGGTAGGATATATGACCCTGCTGTGTGTCTGTTCCATAATGTGGTAGGATATATGACCCTGCTGTGTGTCTGTTCCATAATGTGGTAGGATATATGACCCTGCTGTGTGTCTGTTCCATAATGTGGTAGGATATATGATCCTGCTGTCTGTCTGTTCCATAATGTGGTAGGATATATGATCCTGCTGTCTGTCTGTTCCATAATGTGGTAGGATATATGATCCTGCTGTCTGTTCCATAATGTGGTAGGATATATGATCCTGCTGTCTGTTCCATAATGTGGTAGGATATATGATCCTGCTGTGTGTTCCATAATGTGGTAGGATATATGACCCTGCTGTGTGTCTGTTCCATAATGTGGTAGGATATATGATCCTGCTGTGTGTCTGTTCCATAATGTGGTAGGATATATGACCCTGCTGTGTGTCTGTTCCATAATGTGGTAGGATATATGATCCTGCTGTGCTGTTCCATAATGTGGTAGGATATATGA
>NW_025749293.1:0-17500 GCF_021184085.1 Oncorhynchus gorbuscha
TATTGTTATAGTGTTCTATATTGTTATAGTGTTCCATATTGTTATAGTGTTCTATATTGTTATAGTGTGTTCCATATTGTTATAGTGTTCCATATTGACATAGTGTTCTATATTGTTATAGTGTTCTATATTGTTATAGTGTTCTATATTGTTATAGTGTTCTATATTGTTATAGTGTTCCATATTATTGTTATAGTGTTCTATATTGTTATAGTGTTCTATATTGTTATAGTGTTCTATATTGTTATAGTGTTCTATATTGTTATAGTGTTCTATATTGTTATAGTGTTCCATATTGTTATAGTGTTCCATATTGTTATAGTTCTATATTGTTATAATGTTTCTATATTGTTATAGTGTTCCATATATTGTTATAGTGTTCTATATTGTTATAGTGTTCTATATTGTTATAGTGTTCCATATTGTTATAGTGTTCTATATTGTTCTATATAGTGTTCTATTTATAGTGTTCTATATTGTTATAGTGTTCTATATTGTTATAGTGTTCTATATTGTTATAGTGTTCTATATTGTTATAGTGTTCTATATTGTTATAGTGTTCCATATTGTTATAGTGTTCTATATTGTTATAGTGTTCTATATTGTTATAGTGTTCTATATTGTTATAGTGTTCCATATTGTTATAGTGTTCCATATTGTTATAGTGTTCTATATTGTTATAGTGTTCTATATTATTATAGTGTTCTATATTGTTATAGTGTTCTATATTGTTATAGTGTTCTATATTGTTATAGTGTTCCATATTGTTATAGTGTTCCATATTGTTATAGTGTTCTATATTGTTATAGTGTTCTATATTGTTATAGTGTTCCATATTGTTATAGTGATATAGTGTTCCATATTGTTATAGTGTTCTATATTGTTATAGTGTTCTATATTGTTATAGTGTTCCATATTGTTATAGTGTTCCATATTGTTATAGTGTTCTATATTGTTATAGTGTTCTATATTGTTATAGTGTTCTATATTGTTATAGTGTTGTTATATGTTCCATATTGTTATAGTGTTCCATATTGTTATAGTGTTCTATATTGTTATAGTGTTCTATATTGTTATAGTGTTCTATATTGTTATAGTGTTCCATATTGTTATAGTGTTCATGTTGTTATATTGTGTTCTATATTGTTATAGTGTTCTATATTGTTATAGTGTTCTATATTGTTATAGTGTTCTTAACTATGAAGTTGTTCATGTTCTTAGCTTTATCCTTTGAAAATAGACACAAAAATATTCTGGGGATGAGCATGTGCATCTTCAATATGTACCCATTGTTCCTCGTTAGTACATTTAACTATATGTCCCAAGTGGAAGCCCTGGGTGGAGAGTTGATACGATTCCAAGTCTGAAAGGTTAAAACCTCAGATTTAGGAAGATGGAAAATGTTCCTTTTTTACAAGTTTTATTGGTATACTTTTGAAAAGAATGTCCTCGGTGGGCTAATTGGCATTACCCAGAATAAGTATAAAAACATTGCCATTCTGAAGAGGTTTATTCTTCCTGTTAGAATTATGGGAAGATTGTTCGATTTAATTAGGTCTGCTTTCATATTGGTCTGCTTTCAATTATTAAGCATCCTAAGTGTTTGATATTTTTTGTAGTCTACTTAAAAGATTGATGTTTTTTCCACGTAAATTTTATATTCTAAGATTTTAGAGTATTCTGAAAATATTTAGGGCAGGGAAGGGGGGGGCAATAACTTTTCAATATTGATCAGGTATATCAGGAGATTGTATATGTTTACAAAATTATACTAATTTGTTTACCAATACGGTTCAATTGCCAGTGCAAACAGGAGGGGGGAGAGAGGACATCCTTGTCTTGTGCCCCATTCTAAAGCAATTTCATCATTTTTACAAAATGCATTATTTCATCTGGAAAGTTGAAAGCTTACAAAGTTTTGAAGCGAATAGCCAATTCAAGATGGTCAAAAGACTTTTCGGTATTAACATTGAATAAATCTATATCTTTTTGCATATTGTATTATACTGAAACATGTTCTTGTATTTGTTTGTAAGTGTCTATTTAAAAAAAATGTTAGATTGATATGTATCTAGTCTGGTAAAACGTTTCCCATTCTATTGCTTTATCACTTTTAAGAATCAATTATTTATATTAATCTAATTATCCAGGGTGGTGGTAGTTATTCTTACAAGAGTGTGCTGCATTGGGAACATTTAAAGTTAGAAGTAAAATTATTTGTTTCTAATGCAATTCACTTTCAAATGTGAAATATTTATGTGATAAACCATCACACCACCTCCTCCATGCTTCACGGTGGGAACCACACATGCGGAGATCACAGCAGTTCGAACCAAAAAATATCAAATTTGGAATCATTACACCAAAGTACAGATTTCCACCGGTCTAATCTCTATTACTCGTGTTTCTCGGCCTAAGCAAGTCTCTTATTATTATTTTTGGTTACTACATGATTCCATATGTGTTATTTCATAGTTTTGAATTCTTCACTATTATTCTACAATGTAGAAAATAGTTTTAAAGATAAAGAAAAACCCTTGAATAAGTAGGTGTGTCCAAACGTTTGACTGGTGCTGTATGTCTAGATTGAACTTTAGATAGATCTCTGGTATGGGTGTGGTATGGGTGTGGTATGGTATGGATGTGGTATGGTTGTGGTATGGGTGTGGTATGGTGTGCGGTATGGGTGTGGTATGGATGCGGTATGGATGCGTTATGGATGGTATGGTTGTGGTATGCTGTCATGTTATTGTTGTTGTTTCTACAGTAATTGCCTCTCTGGGAATTGAATTGATATTAAAACAGAAAATTAAATCATATACTTTTTTTTATTTTTAAATTTGACCTTTATTTAACCAGGTAGGCTAGTTGAGAAAAGCTCTCATCAGACAGCTTCTCTAACTAACAGCTATCAATCCTCCTGAGTTCGGACACATTGATAAATGACAACCACCCACAGACTAGCTAAATATTAATATATTCATATTTAAATACATTACAATCTGACTACAGCTGCAAAGCCACAAAATGGGGTCTTTGGTGGCAGCCATATAAGAACTAACACTTTGTGACCAACTGGGCCATGTGGGAGATACCCTACTCTACTGCTGGTTGTTATATTATGGGATGTCGTGGGTCTCACCTATGTGCAAATACACTCTTGGACATGTTGAGGACAGAGGTTCTGGACGGAGCCCCTCAGGAGAGCAGAACACACCTGGAATACAGAGGAATTGGTTAGAACAGATATTAGCATTAGCTATTAGCATTAACAGACCTATAATAGAGAGGAGTGGATTAGCACAGATACCAGCTTTAGCCACTAGCATTATCCATTAGCATTAACACAGCTATAATACAGAGGACTGGATTAGCACAGATACCAGCTTTATCCACTAGCATTATCCATTAGCATTAACACACCTATAATACAGAGGAGTGGATTAGCACAGATACCAGCTTTAGCCACTAGCATTAGCCATTAGCATTAACACACCTATAATACAGAGGAGTGGATTAGCACAGATACCAGCTTTAGCCACTAGCATTAGCCATTAGCATTAACACACCTATAATACAGAGGAGTGGATTAGCACAGATACCAGCTTTAGCCACTAGCATTATCCATTAGCATTAAGACACCTATAATACAGAGGAGTGGATTAGCACAGATACCAGCTTTAGCCACTAGCATTAGCCATTAGCATTAACACACCTATAATACAGAGGAGTGGATTAGCACAGATACCAGCTTTAGCCACTAGCATTATCCATTAGCATTAACACACCTATAATACAGAGGAGTGGATTAGCACAGATACCAGCTTTAGCCACTAGCATTAGCCATTAGCATTAACACACCTATAATACAGAGGAGTGGATTAGCACAGATACCAGCTTTAGCCTTTACATTTACATTTACATTTAAGTCATTTATTAACCATTAGCCATTAACACACAGAGGGACTTGGATGAAATGACTGAATGACATGTATGTGTACATTTATTTTACAATGCTCACGCACGCAAAGCGGCCAGTTTGGTCAACATCTTAGTCTATCCTGTTTGATTCAACACCATCTGGCCATGGACATGGTGGTTCATGGGAGTGGGAGTGGTTGGACATGGTGGTTCAATGTATCACTGATCAAACGTTCTGGTAAGGTCCATGGACATGGTGGTTCATGGGAGTGGTTACAATGTATCACTGATCAAACGTTCTCGTAAGGCCCATGGACATGGTGGTTCATGGGAGTGGTTACAATGTATCACTGATCAAACGTTCTGGTAAGGTCCATGGACATGGTGGTTCATGGGAGTGGTTACAATGTATCACTGATCAAACGTTCTGGTAAGGCTTTGGAGCAAACCAGTTAAAAAAACATTTAAACAAAGTTGGGATCCTTAATGTTCAGAAAAATCCATAACCAAATGTTTTATCTCCCCTCCCCCACATAATTAAAATCAGTGCTGTTATTACAAAACATAATTTTCCATGTTATAGTCTAACTACAATTATATGGCTATAAAACCAGAGGAAGAGGCGAACTTTAGGTTATGTTAGGGTAACTTTAGGTAACTTTAAGGTGACTTTAGGTAACTTTAGGTAACTTTCGGGTAACTTTAGGTAACTTTAGGTAACGTTAGGGTAACTTTAGGTAACTTTAGGGTGACTTTAGGGTGACTTAAGGTGACTTTAAGGTGACTTTAAGGTGACTTTAGGGTAACTTTAGGTAACGTTAGGTGACTTTAGGGTAACTAAGTTACTTTAGGTTAACTTTAGGGTAACTTTAGGGTTAATTTAGGTAACTTTAAGGTAACTTTAGGGTAACTTTAGGTTACTTTAGGTAACTTTAGGGTAACTTTAGGGTTACTTTAGGTAACTTTAGGTAACTTTAGGGTTACTTTAGGGTAACTTTAGGGTAACTTTAGGTTACTTTAGGTTACTTTAGGTAACTTTAGGGTTACTTTAGGGTAACTTTAGGTAACTTTAGGTTAGTTTAGGTAACTTTAGGGTAACTTTAGGGTGACTTTAGGGTTACTTTAGGGTTACTTTAGGTTACTTTAGGGTTACTTTAGGGTTACTTTAAGGTAACTTTAGGGTAACTTTAGGTAACTTTAGGGTAACTTTAGGGTAACTTTAGGTTACTTTAAGGTAACTTTAGGTAACTTTAGGTTACTTTAAGGTAACTTTAAGGTAACTTTAGGGTAACTTTAAGGTAACTTTAGGGTAACTTTGGGCAACTTTAGGGTAACTTTAGGGTGACTTTAGGGTGACTTTAGGGTAACTTTAGGTGACTTTAGGGTTAATTTAGGGTTACTTTAGGGTTACTTTAGGTTACTTTAGGTTACTTTAGGGTTACTTCAGGGTTACTTCAGGGTTACTTTAGGTTACTTTAGGTTACTTTAGGTTACTTTAGGTTACTTTAGGGTTACTTTAGGGTTACTTCAGGGTTACTCTAGGTTACTTTAGGTTAAGGTTACTTTAGGGTTACTTCAGGGTTACTTTAGGTAACTTTAGGGTAACTTTAGGTTACTTTAGGTTACTTTAGGGTTACTTTAGGTTACTTTAGGTTACTTTAGGTTACTTTAGGGTAACTTTAGGTAACTTTAGGTGACACATTTACATTTTACTTAGTGAGACACAGATGACCAGATAAATGCACATTGTTCTGCCTGCCCCTCCTCTCTCTCCCTCCCTCTGAGTGGTTGGTGGTGTATTTGTCTCCTCATATGAAACTACAGTAGGCTGTATCGATGAGTCTATTCAGATATCCTGGTACGTCGCTCCTCGGAAACACCTTGGTTAAGGCCTGTTTGTTTTGTCTTTTAGGGTAGGCAACACTACGGCTATTTAAACGCCGACACGAAACCTTCTCTGGAGACATGAACGGCCTTTCACTTGTCTGTAAAGTCATGCCGCTTCTGAAGCGGGATTAAGATCCATCACTAGGCGACAGGAACACACACACACACGCAGGAAATGCACACCAGACTATGGTCTCACTTACCAGGTCCAGAGAACAGTCTGTGTTGGACAAGTCCAGAGTCGTCAGGCTGTTGGGTTGGCCCAGGAAATGGTAGAAATGCTGGTAGAAAAATTGAGGAAAAAAAGTTTTAGCAACAAGACAGTCTGTCTGGATAAATGATGGTCTGATGCTGTCTAAAGGTAACAGGTAATACTGCCTGGATAAACAATGGCCTGATGCTGTCTAAAGGTAACAGGTGATACTGTCTGGATAAACAATGGCCTGATGATGTCTAAAGGTAACAGGTAATACTGTCTGGATAAATTATGGTCTGATGCTGTCTATAGGTAACAGGTAATACTGTCTGGATAAATTATGGTCTGATGCTGTCTATAGGTAACAGGTAATACTATCTGGATAAATGATGGCCTGATGCTGTCTATAGGTAACAGGTAATACTGTCTGGATGGATAAATGATGGTCTGATGCTGTCTATAGGTAACAGGTAATACTGTCTGGATAAATTATGGCCTGCTGCTGTCTATAGGTAACAGGTAATACTGTCTGGATAAATTATGGTCTGATGCTGTCTATAGGTAACAGGTAATACTGTCTGGATAAATGATGGCCTGATGCTGTCTATAGGTAACAGGTAATACTGTCTGGATAAATTATGGTCTGATGCTGTCTATAGGTAACAGGTAATACTGTCTGGATAAATTATGGTCTGATGCTGTCTATAGGTAACAGGTAATACTGTCTGGATAAATTATGGTCTGATGCTGTCTAAAGGTAACAGGTAATACTGTCTGGATAAATTATGGTCTGATGCTGTCTATAGGTAACAGGTAATACTGTCTGGATAAATTATGATCTGATGCTGTCTATAGGTAACAGGTAATACTGTCTGGATAAATGATGGCCTGATGCTGTCTATAGGTAACAGGTGATACTGTCTGGATAAATGATGGCCTGATGCTGTCTATAGGTAACAGGTAATACTGTCTGGATAAACAATGGCCTGCTGCTGTCTAAAGGTAACAGGTAATACTGTCTGGATGGATGAATGATGGTCTGATGCTGTCTATAGGTAACAGGTAATACTGTCTGGATAAACAATGACCTGATGCTGTCTAAAGGTAACAGGTAATACTGCTTCCTGTCAACATATAGTGATTCCTCTGAAGGCCATAGTATCTCTTGTCAGGGGTTGTCATGGGTGACCCTTCAAGATTGTAATCAACAGCTATACTGAGAGCACTGATGTCATCAGATGTGTGTGTGTGTGGTGTGTGTATAGGCCTGCGTTCCCATGGGAACCCCTGAACAAAGCTCCATCAGGCCTGACGGTCTCAGAAAGTGAAGGCTTCTAATCCATCACCCTTTAAGCCAATCAGAAGGACTTGTCCTCTGACATCAACCTTCCCATCAGTCTCTAGTAGCTCACAGTGTGTCAAGATCTACAAGGTGATCCCACAGAGTCAGATGACTGATTTAAACCCAGCTGACTACAGCCTCGCCACGGAGACACAGGCATCAACACTGAGCTGGGTAGAGAGACTAGTGAACACAATCGATGTGGTATGATTGATGCTAGATGTCAGTGTGATTCGGACTATGGTTGTGTTGTGCGTCTCCCTGGCTCGGAGGAGGGGAGACGACGCAATAGGACTCGGTGTGTGAAGACTAGACGACCGGGTACTGCTGGATCTCTCCCATCTTCAGTTAAGTCTTGTTTCGATATCTGTGCAAATGAACAAAACGTCCCTTTCTCCTCTCAACTCTACCCATTATGACTCAGTTATTAAGGAAGTGACCAAGACAGATGTGACCATGTCGCCACCTACCGGGATGTCGTCTGCCCGCAGTATGTTCCCTGAGAGGTCCAGGTGACTGAGGGTGCTGGGGATGGACTGGTTGGCACTCAGTGACTGGGCAAGGCTGTTCACCCCTGGGACAACACACAGAGGGGTAGAGGATGGTTAGAGACAGAGAGATAATGTACAGTAATACAGGCCTGGGTACAGAGAACAGGCTAGAGGATGTTTAGAGACAGAGAGGTAATGTACAGTAATACAGGCCTGGGTACAGAGAACAGGGTAGAGGATGGTTAGAGACAGAGAGGTAATGTACAGTAATACAGGCCTGGGTACAGAGAACAGGGTAGAGGATGGTTAGAGACAGAGATAATGTACAGTAATACAGGCCTGGGTACAGAGAACAGGCTAGAGGATGGTTAGAGACAGAGAGATAATGTACAGTAATACAGGCCTGGGTACAGAGGGGTAGAGGATGGTTAGAGACAGAGAGATAATGTACAGTAATACAGGCCTGGGTACAGAGAACAGGGTAGAGGATGGTTAGAGACAGAGAGGTAATGTACAGTAATACAGGCCTGTTCCCCCCTGGGTACAGAGAACAGGGTAGAGGATGGTTAGAGACAGAGAGATAATGTACAGTAATACAGGCCTGTTCCCCCCTGGGTACAGAGAACAGGGTAGAGGATGGTTAGAGACAGAGAGATAATGTACAGTAATACAGCCTGTTAGAGACCCAGGCCTGGGTACAGAGAACAGGGTAGAGGATGGTTAGAGACAGAGAGATAATGTACAGTAATACAGGCCTGGGTACAGAGAACAGGGTAGAGGATGGTTAGAGACAGAGAGATAATGTACAGTAATACAGGCCTGGGTACAGAGAACAGGGTAGAGGATGGTTAGAGACAGAGAGATAATGTACAGTAATACAGGCCTGGGTACAGAGAACAGGCTAGAGGATGTTTAGAGACAGAGATAATGTACAGTAATACAGGCCTGGGTACAGAGAACAGGGTAGAGGATGGTTAGAGACAGAGAGGTAATGTACAGTAATACAGGCCTGGGTACAGAGAACAGGGTAGACGGTGCTCTAATGTAACACAGTGGTGAACTTTCGCCTTTAATAAAATGAATGCATAGAAAGCAAAAGGTTTACAGGTAAAATGTTACGTTTATGTTCCTGTGGAAGGTCTAGAGGATGGTAACACCACCAGGTATCACCACCAGGTATCACCACCAGGTAACACCACCAGGTATCACCACCAGGTATCACCACCAGGTATCACCACCAGGTAACACCACCAGGTAACACCACCAGGTAACACCACCAGGTATCACCACCAGGTAACACCACCAGGTATCACCACCAGGTAAGACCACCAGGTATCACCAGGTAACACCACCAGGATACCAGGTAACACCACCAGGTAACAGCACCAGGTAACACCACCAGGTATCAGCACCAGGTAACACCACCAGGTATCACCACCAGGTATCACCACCAGGTAACACCACCAGGTATCACCACCAGGTATCACCACCAGGTATCACCACCAGGTAACACCACCAGGTAACACCACCAGGTATCACCACCAGGTATCACCACCAGGTAACACCACCAGGTATCACCACCAGGTAACACCACCAGGTATCACCACCAGGTAAGACCACCAGGTATCACCAGGTAACACCACCAGGATACCAGGTAACACCACCAGGTAACAGCACCAGGTAACACCACCAGGTATCAGCACCAGGTAACACCACCAGGTAACACCACCAGGTAACACCACCAGGATACCAGGTAACACTACCAGGATACCAGGTAACACCACCAGGATACCAGGTAACACCACCAGGTATCAGCACCAGGTAACACCACCAGGATACCAGGTAACACCACCAGGTATCATCACCAGGTAACACCACCAGGTATCAGCACCAGGTAACACCACCAGGTAACACCACCAGGTATCAGCACCAGGTAACACCACCAGGTAACACCACCAGGTATCACCACCAGGTAACAGCACCAGGTATCACCACCAGGTAACAGCACCAGGTAACACCACCAGGTAACACCACCAGGTATCACCACCAGGTATCACCACCAGGTAACACCACCAGGTAACACCACCAGGTATCACCACCAGGTAACACCACCAGGTAACACTACCATGTAACACTACCAGGTAACACTACCAGGTAACACCAACAGGTATCACCAACAGGTATCACCACCAGGTATCACTACCAGGTAACACCACCAGGTAACACCACCAGGTAACACCACCAGGTATCACCACCAGGTAACACCACCAGGTATCACCACCAGGTATCACCACCAGGTAACACCACCAGGTATCACCACCAGGTATCACCACCAGGTAACACCACCAGGTATCACCACCAGGTAACACCACCAGGTATCACCACCAGGTAACACCACCAGGTATCACCACCAGGTATCACCACCAGGTAACACCACCAGGTATCACTACCAGGTATCACCACCAGGTAACACCACCAGGTATCACCACCAGGTAACACCACCAGGTATCACCACCAGGTAACACCACCAGGTATCACCACCAGGTAACACCACCAGGTATCACCACCAGGTAACACCACCAGGTATCACCACTAGGTAACACCACCAGGTATCACCACCAGGTATCACCACCAGGTATCACCACCAGGTAACACAACCAGGTCATCACCAGGTATCACTACCAGGTATCACCACCAGGTAACACCACCAGGTATCACCACCAGGTAACACCACCAGGTATCACCACCAGGTAACACCACCAGGTATCACCACCAGGTAACACCACCAGGTATCACCACTAGGTAACACCACCAGGTATCACCACTAGGTAACACCACCAGGTATCACCACCAGGTATCACCACCAGGTAACACAACCAGGTATCACCAGGTATCACCACCAGGTATCACCACCAGGTAACACTACCAAGTAACACTACCAGGTAACACCACCAGGTATCACCAGGTAACACCACCAGGTATCACCACCAGGTAACACTACCAAGTAACACTACCAGGTAACACCACCAGGTATCACCAACAGGTATCACCACCAGGTAACACCACCAGGTAACACCACCAGGTAACACCACCAGGTAACCCAGTGAAGACAACAGAAAGGTCAGCACATGGCCTGATTCTCAACCAGTCATATCTCACAGTGAAGACAACAGGAAGGTCACCTGATTCTCAACCAGTCATATCTCACAGTGAAGACAACAGGAAGGTCAGCACATGGCCTGATTCTCAACCAGTCATATCTCATAGTGAAGACAACAGGAAGGTCACCTGATTTTCAACCAGTCATATCTCACAGTGAAGACAACAGGAAGGTCAGCACATGGCCTGATTCTCAACCAGTCATATCTCACAGTGAAGAGCCACATATACTGTAGGGCATGAGCATTGCCAGGGTTATTAGTGGCACAATGTCACATCAAACACAGATCTACCTGGTATTAGAGGGTTAGACAGCCTGTCAACAATCTACCTGAGAATGAATAGAATGCTGTTCATCGACAGCCTGCATTCACACCAATCTACCTGGTTATAGACCCTGGGTTCGACAGCCTGTGCAACTGGGTACAACAATCTACCTGGCTATAGAGTTAGACAGCCTGTCAACAATCTACCTGTTATAGAGTTAGACAGCCTGTCAATCAATCTACAACTGGCTTGATTACCAACAAGGGTTAGACAGGGAGGAGTGAGGGCCCTTGGAGTGTGGTGTCAGGAAAATCTCACACTCAACTGACAAAACTAAGGAGATGATTGTGGACTTCAAACAGTGAGGATCCACATCGATGGAACAGTATGGAGAGGGTAGGTTTTAAGCATACACATCACAGACAAACTGAATTGGGATCAGCTCTGGCTATAGAGCGGTTCAACCTCAGGAGGCTGAAAAAGGGCTTGTCACCAAAAGCACTCTCTGGCTACAGATAGAGGGTTAGACAGACAGTGACGGGATCTGCTCTGGCTATAGAGAGGGTTAGACAGACAGTCACCGGGGGATCTGCCCTCCAGGCTACCACCCGGGGTTACAGACAGATAAAGTGAGGGATCTCTCTGGCTATAGAGGGTTAGACAGACAGTGAGGGACTCTCTCTGGCTATAGGGGTTAGACAGATAGTGAGGGACACACTCTCTGGCTATAGAGGGTTAGACAGACAGTGAGGGATCTCTCTGGCTATAGGGGGTTAGACAGACAGTGAGGGATCTCTATCACTGGCTATAGGGGGTTAGACAGACAGTGAGGGATCTCATATCTGGCTATATGGGGTTAGACAGACAGTGACTTTGGGATCTCTCTAGCTATAGGGGTTAGACAGACAGTGAGGATCTCTCTAGCTATAGGGGGTTAGACAGACAGTGAGGGATCTTCTGGCTATACTGGGGGTTAGACAGACAGTGAGGGATCTCTCTGGCTATAGGGGGTTAGACAGACAGTGAGGGATCTCTCTGACTATAGGGGGTTAGACAGACAGTGAGGGATCTCTCTGACTATAGGGGGTTAGACAGACAGTGAGGGATCTCTCTGGCTATAGAGGGTTAGACAGACAGTGAGGGATCTCTCTGGCTATAGGGGGTTAGACAGACAGTGAGGGATCTCTCTGGCTATAGAGGGTTAGACAGACAGTGAGGGATCTCTCTGGCTATAGGGGGTTAGACAGACAGTGAGGGATTTCTCTGGCTATATGGGGTTAGACAGACAGTGAGGGATCTCTCTAGCTATAGGGGGTTAGACAGACAGTGAGGGATCTCTGGCTATAGGGGGTTAGACAGACAGTGAGGGATCTCTCTGGCTATAGGGGGTTAGACAGACAGTGAGGATCTCTCTGGCTATAGGGGTTAGACAGACAGTGAGGGATCTCTCTGGCTATAGGGGGTTAGACAGACAGTGAGGGATCTCTCTGGCTATAGGGGGTTAGACAGACAGTGAGGGATCTCTCTGGCTATAGGGGGTTAGACAGACAGTGAGGGATCTCTCTGGCTATAGGGGGTTAGACAGACAGTGAGGGATCTCTCTGGCTATATGGGGTTAGACAGACAGTGAGGGATCTCTCTGGCTATAGGGGGTTAGACAGACAGTGAGGGATCTCTCTGGCTATAGGGGGTTAGACAGACAGTGAGGGATCTCTCTGGCTATACGGGGTTAGACAGACAGTGAGGGATCTCTCTGGCTATACGGGGTTAGACAGACAGTGAGGGATCTCTCTGGCTATAGGGAGTTAGACAGACAGTGAGGGATCTCTCTGGCTATACGGGGTTAGACAGACAGTGAGGGATCTCTCTGGCTATACAGGGTTAGACAGACAGTGAGGGATCTCTCTGGCTATACGGGGTTAGACAGACAGTGAGGGATCTCTCTGGCTATAGGGGGTTAGACAGACAGTGAGGGATCTCTCTGGCCCAGAATCAAACTCCCATAAGTCAGTGTGAACTCTGAGGAACTGGCCTCTCTCCTGGGAGAACCAATCAATAGACAGATAAATGCCAGGCCTTAGGGGGCATTCTGAAGCATGCCGGAAGTTGATCTATGGAACTCAATTCATTACAGGCCATTACAGAGAAATAGAGAGGAGAGGAGAGGAGAGGAGAGGAGAGGAGAGGAGAGGAGAGGAGAGGAGAGGAGAGGAGAGGAGAGGAGAGGAGAGGAGAGGAGAGGAGAGGAGAGGAGAGGAGAGGAGAGGAGAGGAGAGGAGAGGAGAGGAGAGGAGAGGAGAGGAGAGGAGAGGAGAGGATTTACTATAGAAGCAACATGAGCATCATCATCTTCCTCAGTGATGAAGTCGGGGCCGGGGAGGGAGGCAGGTTATGAGGTTATGGTTATTTAAGGTGGTTTACATTTTGTCTGGTTGAGAGTGAGACTGAAAGTGGGGGCTTGACGGACTTCCATCACCAATTTCTCAGTGCTGTTCCATTAGGCTCCCTCCCTCTGCAGTAACAGTGCTGTTCCTTTAGACTCCCTCCCTCTGCAGTAACAGTGCTGTTCCATTAGGCTCCCTCCCTCTGCAGTAACAGTGCTGTTCCTTTAGACTCCCTCCCTCTGCAGTAACAGTGCTGTTCCATTAGGCTCCCTCCCTCTGCAGTAACAGTGCTGTTCCATTAGACTCCCTCCCTCTGCAGTAACAGTGCTGTTCCATTAGACTCCCTCCCTCTGCAGTAACAGTGCTGTTCCATTAGACTCCCTCCCTCTGCAGTAACAGTGCTGTTCCATTAGGCTCCCTCCCTCTGCAGTAACAGTGCTGTTCCATTAGGCTCCCTCCCTCTGCAGTAACAGTGCTGTTCCATTAGGCACCCTCCCTCTGCAGTAACAGTGCTGTTCCATTAGGCACCCTCCCTCTGCAGTAACAGTGTCATTAATTAGGGCTATATTACTAACAACATGCTGGTTGGTGTGAACAGTTTAATCAGAGGTGTGAACAGAGGAACACTGAGTAATTGCTGATGATGCTCAACTAAGCAATAAGGTACGAGGGGGTGTGGCCTATATACCACGGCTAAGGGCTGTTCTTAAAGCACGACGCAACACGGAGTGCCTGGATACAGTCCTTATCCGTGGTATATTGACCATACACCACAAACCCCTGAGGTACCTTATTGCTGTTATAAACTGGTTACCAACGTAGTTAGAGCAGTAAAAATACATGTTTTATCTTACCCGTGGTATACTGTCTATTATAAACTGGGTGGTTTGAGCCCTATATGCTGATTGGCTGACAGCCGTAGTGTATCAGACCGTATACCACAGGTACGACAAAACAGTTATTTTTACTGCTGTAATTATGTTGGTAACCGGTTTATAACAGCAATAAGGCACCTCAGGGGTTTGTGATATATGGCCAATAAACCACGACTAAGGGCTGTGCCTATGAAAAGCCCTTAGCCGTGGTATATTGGCCATTTATTGCTTAAATATACCATGGCTTTCAGCCAATCAACATGGCCTTATTGCTTAAATATACTATGGCTTTCAGCCAATCAGCATACAGGGCTCGAACCACCCAGTTTATAAATGTGCTTTAACCTTTGGTGAATATTTTGAACCTAACAACAATACAGACAACAATGTAAACAACAATATAAACAACAATGTAAACAACAATATAGACAACAATGTAAACAACAATATAAACAACAATATAAACAACAATATAGACAACTATATAGACAACTATATAGACAACAATATAAACAACAATATAGACAACAATATAGACAACAATATAGACAACTATATAGACAACAATATAAACAACAATATAGACAACAATATAAACAATATAGACAACAATGTAAACAACAATGTAAACAACAATATCGACAACAACATAAACAATATAGACAACAATATAGACAACAATATAGACAACAATATAGACAACAATAGACAACAATGTAAACAACAATATAGACAACAATATAAACAACAATATAAACAATATAGTCAACAATATAGACAACAATATAGACAACAATATAAATAACAATATAAACAATATAGACAACAATATAGACAACAATATAAACAATATAGACAACAATGTAAACAACAATATCAACAACAACATAAGTCAATGCTTGCTGTGAGATGATTCCACTGCAAGCAGCCCTGTGGATGTTAAACATTAGAGAACAGCCCTGTGGATGTTAAACATTAGAGAACAGCCCTGTGGATGTTAAACATTAGAGAACAGCCCTGTGGATGTTAAACATTAGAGAACAGCCCTGTGGATGTTAAACATTAGAGAACAGCCCTGTGGATGTTAAACATTAGAGAACAGCCCTGTGGATGTTAAACATTAGAGAACAGCCCTGTGGATGTTAAACATTAGAGAACTGCCCTGTGGATGTTAAACATTAGAGAACTGTCTGTGGTTCATTGTAAGGACGTTGAATACAAGTTTTCCATGCAAGTGTCAGAATGTGAGAAACTCCAGTCATTACCTTTGGGTGACAATGAGGTTTTGGAAAAGTTTAAATGCTTGAGTCCCTTAGGGAGTTTGGCGAACTGTGCTCCCAGGGAGGTGATTCCTGGAGAAAACAGCAGAATGGAAAGCAACACTTAGTCATTTGGCGATTCAAGTACCACGATATCAGACAGACTGGGGATTTCAATTCCCTGCCTTCATTTTCCCTGAGCTGCCGAGGGGAGCTACATGGGACGGAAAACGACATCTTCATTTTCCTAGTAGATAGAAGCAGCTCTCTGCTGAGTGATAGATTTAGAGGGGTTATTCTAGTACTCAGAAGCAGGTCTCTGCTGAGTGATAGATTTAGAGGGGTTATTCTAGTACTCAGAAGCAGGTCTCTGCTGAGTGATAGATTTAGAGGGGTTATTCTAGTACTCAGAAGCAGCTCTCTGCTGAGGGAAAGTGAGTGAGATTGAGCTCTGAAATGAAATGGTGGTCCTTCATGTCCAGTGACTCTGTAGTGAGCTGTATTACTGTGTTGTGCCATAGAGACAGGACCAAACAAACTACCTGAAGAAAAAGGAAATGGTATCTAGGTGATCTGAAATACTTTAGATTCAGAGGGGCTATAGGAGTACTCATATATACACTACCGGTCAGACGTTTTAGAGTGGAGGGGTTATAGGAGTACTCATATATACACTACCGGTCAAACATTTTAGAGTGGAGGGGCTATAGTAGTAACACTACCGGTCAAACGTTTTAGAGTGGAGGGGCTATAGTAGTACTCATATATACACTACCGGTCAGACGTTTTAGAGTGGAGGGGCTATAGTAGTACTCATATATACACTACCGGTCTAACGTTTTAGAGTGGAGGGGCTATAGTAGTAACACTACCGGTCAAACATTTTAGAGTGGAGGGGCTATAGTAGTACTCATATATACACTACCGGTCTAACATTTTAGAGTGGAGGGGCTATAGTAGTACTCATACATACACTCTGACATTTTAGAGTGGAGGGGCTATAGTAGTACTCATATATACACTACCGGTCTAACATTTTAGAGTGGAGGGGCTATAGTAGTACTCATATATACACTACCGGTCAGACGTTTTAGAGTGGAGGGGCTATAGTAGTACTCATACATACACTACTGGTCTAACGTTTTAGAGTGGAGGGGCTATAGTAGTACTCATATATACACTACCGGTCTAACGTTTTAGAGTGGAGGGGTTATAGTAGTACTCATATATACACTACCGGTCAAACGTTTTAGAGTGGAGGGGCTATAGTAGTACTCATACATACACTACCGGTCAGACGTTTTAGAGTGGAGGGGCTATAGTAGTACTCATACATACACTACCGGTCAGACGTTTCAGAGTGGAGGGGCTATAGTAGTACTCATATATACACTACCGGTCAGACGTTTTAGAGTGGAGGGGCTATAGTAGTACTCATACATACACTACCGGTCAGACGTTTTAGAGTGGAGGGGCTATAGTAGTACTCATACATACACTACCGGTCAGACGTTTTAGAGTGGAGGGGCTATAGTAGTACTCATACATACACTACCGGTCTAACGTTTTAGAGTGGAGGGGCTATAGTAGTACTCATATATACACTACCGGTCAGACGTTTTAGAGTGGAAGGGCTATAGTAGTACTCATACATACACTACCGGTCTAACATTTTAGAGTGGAGGGGCTATAGTAGTACTCATACATACACTACCGGTC
>NW_025749293.1:22500-25964 GCF_021184085.1 Oncorhynchus gorbuscha
TGTTGACTCCTCTCTGCCCACCCATTCTCTGAGGGAATCAAATCAAATACATCCCCTCAGTTCAGAGCCTGTTGATTCCTCTCTGCCCACCCATTCTCTGAGGGAATCAAATGAATCAAATCAAATACATCCCCTCAGTTCAGGGCCTGTTGATTCCTCTCTGCCCACCCATTCTCTGAGGGAATCAAATCAAATACATCCCCTCAGTTCAGAGCCTGTTGATTCCTCTCTGCCCACCCATTCTCTGAGGGAATCAAATCAAATACATCCCCTCAGTTCAGAGCCTGTTGACTCCTCTCTGCCCACCCATTCTCTGAGGGAATCAAATCAAATACATCCCCTCAGTTCAGAGCCTGTTGACTCCTCTCTGCCCACCCATTCTCTGAGGGAATCAAATCAAATACATCCCCTCAGTTCAGAGCCTGTTGACTCCTCTCTGCCCACCCATTCTCTGGGGGAATCAAATCAAATACATCCCCTCAGTTCAGAGCCTGTTGATTCCTCTCTGCCCACCCATTCTCTGAGGGAATCAAATCAAATACATCCCCTCAGTTCAGAGCCTGTTGACTCCTCTCTGCCCACCCATTCTCTGAGGGAATCAAATCAAATACATCCCCTCAGTTCAGAGCCTGTTGACTCCTCTCTGCCCACCCATTCTCTGAGGGAATCAAATCAAATACATCCCCTCAGTTCAGAGCCTGTTGACTCCTCTCTGCCCACCCATTCTCTGAGGGAATCAAATCAAATACATCCCCTCAGTTCAGAGCCTGTTGATTCCTCTCTGCCCACCCATTCTCTGAGGGAATCAAATCAAATACATCCCCTCAGTTCAGAGCCTGTTGATTCCTCTCTGCCCACCCATTCTCTGAGGGAATCAAATCAAATACATCCCCTCAGTTCAGAGCCTGTTGATTCCTCTCTGCCCACCCATTCTCTGAGGGAATCAAATCAAATACATCCCCTCAGTTCAGAGCCTGTTGATTCCTCTCTGCCCACCCATTCTCTGAGGGAATCAAATCAAATACATCCCCTCAGTTCAGAGCCTGTTGATTCCTCTCTGCCCACCCATTCTCTGAGGGAATCAAATCAAATACATCCCCTCAGTTCAGAGCCTGTTGATTCCTCTCTGCCCACCCATTCTCTGAGGGAATCAAATCAAATACATCCCCTCAGTTCAGAGCCTGTTGATTCCTCTCTGCCCACCCATTCTCTGAGGGAATCAAATCA
Source organism: Oncorhynchus gorbuscha (assembly GCF_021184085.1). Lineage (NCBI taxonomy): Eukaryota > Metazoa > Chordata > Actinopteri > Salmoniformes > Salmonidae > Oncorhynchus > Oncorhynchus gorbuscha. The sequence continues at coordinate 23,728 of NW_025749293.1, forward strand.
AATACATCCCCTCAGTTCAGAGCCTGTTGATTCCTCTCTGCCCACCCATTCTCTGAGGGAATCAAATCAAATACATCCCCTCAGTTCAGAGCCTGTTGACTCCTCTCTGCCCACCCATTCTCTGAGGGAATCAAATCAAATACATCCCCTCAGTTCAGAGCCTGTTGACTCCTCTCTGCCCACCCATTCTCTGAGGGAATCAAATCAAATACATCCCCTCAGTTCAGGGCCTGTTGACTCCTCTCTGCCCACCCATTCTCTGAGGGAATCAAATGAATCAAATCAAATACATCCCCTCAGTTCAGAGCCTGTTGATTCCTCTCTGCCCACCCATTCTCTGAGGGAATCAAATGAATCAAATCAAATACATCCCCTCAGTTCAGAGCCTGTTGATTCCTCTCTGCCCACCCATTCTCTGAGGGAATCAAATGAATCAAATCAAATACATCCCCTCAGTTCAGAGCCTGTTGATTCCTCTCTGCCCACCCATTATCTGAGGGAATCAAATGAATCAAATCAAATACATCCCCTCAGTTCAGAGCCTGTTGATTCCTCTCTGCCCACCCATTCTCTGAGGGAATCAAATTAATCAAATCAAATACATCCCCTCAGTTCAGAGCCTGTTGATTCCTCTCTGCCCACCCATTCTCTGAGGGAATCAAATGAATCAAATCAAATACATCCCCTCAGTTCAGAGCCTGTTGATTCCTCTCTGCCCACCCATTCTCTGAGGGAATCAAATGAATCAAATCAAATATATCCCTTCAGTTCAGAGCCTGTTGATTCCTCTCTGCCATCCATGCTTTGTGTGAATCAAGTGAATCAAATCAAATATAACCCTTCAGTTCAGGGCCTGTTGATTCCTCTCTGTCATCCATGCTTTGTGTGAATCAAGTGAATCAAATCAAATATAACCCTTCAGTTCAGGGCCTGTTGATTCCTCTCTGTCATCCATGCTTTGTGTGAATCAAGTGAATCAAATCAAATATAACCCTTCAGTTCAGGGCCTGTTGATTCCTCTCTGCCATCCATGCTTTGTGTGAATCAAGTGAATCAAATCAAATATAACCCTTCAGTTCAGGGCCTGTTGATTCCTCTCTGTCATCCATGCTTTGTGTGAATCAAATCAAATATAACCCTTCAGTTCAGGGCCTGTTGATTCCTCTCTGTCATCCATGCTTTGTGTGAATCAAATCAAATATAACCCTTCAGTTCAGGGCCTGTTGATTCCTCTCTGTCATCCATGCTTTGTGTGAATCAAATCAAATCAAATATAACCCTTCAGTTCAGGGCCTGTTGATTCCTCTCTGTCATCCATGCTTTGTGTGAATCAAATCAAATATAACCCTTCAGTTCAGGGCCTGTTGATTCCTCTCTGTCATCCATGCTTTGTGTGAATCAAATCAAATACATCCCCTCAGTTCAGAGCCTGTTGACTCCTCTCTGCCCACCCATTCTCTGAGGGAATCAAATCAAATACATCCCCTCAGTTCAGAGCCTGTTGACTCCTCTCTGCCCACCCATTCTCTGAGGGAATCAAATGAATCAAATCAAATACATCCCCTCAGTTCAGAGCCTGTTGATTCCTCTCTGCCCACCCATTCTCTGAGGGAATCAAATGAATCAAATCAAATACATCCCCTCAGTTCAGAGCCTGTTGATTCCTCTCTGCCCACCCATTCTCTGAGGGAATCAAATGAATCAAATCAAATAAATCCCCTCAGTTCAGAGCCTGTTGATTCCTCTCTGCCCACCCATTATCTGAGGGAATCAAATGAATCAAATCAAATACATCCCCTCAGTTCAGAGCCTGTTGATTCCTCTCTGCCCACCCATTCTCTGAGGGAATCAAATGAATCAAATCAAATACATCCCCTCAGTTCAGAGCCTGTTGATTCCTCTCTGCCCACCCATTCTCTGAGGGAATCAAATGAATCAAATCAAATACATCCCTCAGTTCAGAGCCTGTTGATTCCTCTCTGCCCACCCATTCTCTGAGGGAATCAAATGAATCAAATCAAATATATCCCTTCAGTTCAGAGCCTGTTGATTCCTCTCTGCCATCCATGCTTTTGTGAATCAAGTGAATCAAATCAAATATAACCCTTCAGTTCAGGGCCTGTTGATTCCTCTCTGTCATCCATGCTTTGTGTGAATCAAGTGAATCAAATCAAATATAACCCTTCAGTTCAGGGCCTGTTGATTCCTCTCTGTCATCCATGCTTTGTGTGAATCAA
>NW_025749294.1:0-25958 GCF_021184085.1 Oncorhynchus gorbuscha
AGTTACGTATTACATAGAGAGGAAACCAGATCTCAAGCTACAGGACAGAGAGAAAGACTAGATCTCTAGCTACAGGACAGAGAGAGACCAGACCTCTAGCTACCGGACAGAGAGGAGATCAGACCCTCTAGCTACAGGACAGAGAGGAGACTAGATCGCTTAGCTACTAGACAGAGAGGAGACTAGATCTCAGCTTACAGGACAGAGAGAGAGGAGACCAGACCTCTAGTTACAGGTCAGAGAGGAGACCAGACCCTAGCTACAGGACAGAGAAGACCAGACCTCAAGCTACGGGACAGCGAGGAGACAGACTCAAGCTACAGGACAGAGAGGAGACCAGACCTCTAGCTACGGACAGAGACCAGACCAGACCTCTAGCTACAGGGATGGAGAGGAGACCAAACCTCCCGCTACAGGACAGAGAGGAGACCAGGCCTCTAGCTACAGGACAGAGAGGAGACTGACCTCAAGCTACAGGACAGAGAGGAGACCAGACTCTAGCTACATGACAGAGAGGAGACCAGACCTCAAGCTACAGGACAGAGAGGGAGACCAGACCTCAAGCTACAGGACAGAGAGAGACCAGGCCTCAAGCTACAGGACAGAGAGGAGACCAGACCTCAAGCTACAGGACAGAGAGGAGACCAGATCTCAAGCTACAGGACAGAGAGAAGACTAGATCTCTAGCTACAGGACAGAGAGGAGACCAGACCTCTAGCTACCGGACAGAGAGGAGATCAGACCTCTAGCTACAGGACAGAGGAGAATAGAACGCTAGCTACTAGACAGAGAGGAGACTAAATCTCTAGCTTACAGGACAGAGAGGAGACCAGACCTCTAGTTACAGGTCAGAGAGGAGACCAGATCTCTAGCTACAGGACAGAGAGGAGACCAGACCTCTAGCTACAGGACAGAAATGAAACCAGACCTCTAGCTACAGGATAGAGAGAAGTGCAAATGTCTAACTACAGGACAGAGAGGAGACCAGGCCTCTAGCTACAGGACAGAGAGTAGACCAGACCTCAAGCTACAGGACAGAGAGAAGACCAGACCTCAAGCTATAGGACAGAAATGTAACCAGACCTCTAGTTACAGGACAGAGAGGAGACCAGACCTCTAGCTACAGGACAGAGAGGAGACCAGATCTCTAGCTACAGGACAGAGAGGAGACAGGATGTATGACTACAGGACAGAGAGGAGACCAGACCTCTAGCTACAGGACAGATGGGAGATCAGACCTCTAGCTACAGGACAGAGACAAGACAAGATGTCTAACTACAGGACAGATGGGGGTTCAGACCTCTAGCTACAGGACAGAGAGGAGTCTAGATCTCTAGCTACAGGACAGAGAGGAGACCAGACTTCTAGCTACAAGACAGAGAAGAGACTAGATCTCTAGCTACAGGACAGAGAGGAGACTAGACCTCTAGCTACAGGACAAAGAGGAGACCAGACTTCTAGCTACAGGACAGAGAGGAGTCTGATCTCTAGCTACAGGACAGAGGAGACCAGACCTCTAGCTACAGGACAGAGAGAAGACCAGACCTCTAGCTACAGGACAGAGGGAGACTAGACCTCTAGCTACAGGACAAAGAGGGAGACCAGACCTCCAGCTACAAGACAGAGAGGAGACCAGTTCTCTAGCTAGAGGACAGAGGGGAGACCAGATCTATAGCTACAGGACAGAGAGAAGACCAGACCTCTAGCTGAAGGACAGAGAGAAGATGAGTCCTCCAGCTACAAGACAGAGAGGAGACCAGTTCTAGCTAGAGGACAGAGAGGAGACCAGATCTATAGCTACAGGACAGAGAGAGACCAGACCTCTAGCTACAGGACAGAGAGGAGACCAGACATCTAGCTACAGGACAGATGGGAGATCAGACCTCTAGCTACAGGACAGAGAGGAGACAAGATGTCTAACTACAGGACAGAGAGGGAGACTAGATCCTTGCTACTAGACAGAGAGGAGACTAGATCTCTAGCTTACAGGACAGAGAGGAGACCAGACCTCTAGTTACAGGTCAGAGAGGAGACCAGACCTCTAGCTACAGGACAGAGAGAAGACCAGAACTACTCAAGCTACAGGACAGAGGAGACCAGACCTCTAGCTACGGGACAGAGACCAGACCAGACCTCTAGCTACAGGACAGAGAGGAGACCAAACCTCTCGCTACAGGACAGAGAGGAGACCAGGCCTCAAGCTACAGGACAGAGAGGAGACCAGACCTCTAGCTACATGACAGAGAGGAGACCAGACCTCAAGCTACAGGACAGAGAGGAGACCAGACCTCAAGCTACAGGACAGAGAGGAGACCAGACCTCTAGCTACCGGACAGAGAGGAGATCAGACCTCTAGCTACAGGACAGAGAGGAGAATAGAACGCTAGCTACTAGACAGAGAGGAGACTAAATCTCTAGCTTACAGGACAGAGAGGAGACCAGACCTCTAGTTACAGGTCAGAGAGGAGACCAGATCTCTAGCTACAGGACAGAGAGGAGACCAGACCTCTAGCTTCAGGACAGAAATGAAACCAGACCTCTAGCTACAGGATAGAGAGAAGTGCAAATGTCTAACTACAGGACAGAGAGGAGACCAGGCCTCTAGCTACAGGACAGAGAGTAGACCAGACCTCAAGCTACAGGACAGAGAGAAGACCAGACCTCAAGCTACTGGACAGAGAGGAGACCAGACCTCAAGCTACAGGACAGAGAGGAGACCATATCTCAAGCTACAGGACAGAGAGAAGACCAGACCTCAAGCTATAGGACAGAAATGTAACCAGACCTCTAGCTACAGGACAGAGAGAAGTCCAAATGTCTAACTACAGGACAGAGAGGAGACCAGACCAGACCTCTACCTACAGGACAGAGAGTAGACCAGACCTCTAGCTACAGGACAGAGAGTAGACCAGACCTCTAGCTACAGGACAGAGAGGAGACCAGACCTCTAGCTACAGGACAGAGAGGAGACCAGATCTCTAGCTACAGGACAGAGAGGAGACAAGATGTATGACTACAGGACAGAGAGGAGACAAGATGTATGACTACAGGACAGAGAGGAGACCAGACCTCTAGCTACAGGACAGAGACAAGACAAGATGTCTAACTACAGGACAGATGGGGTTCAGACCTCTAGCTACAGGACAGAGAGGAGTCTAGATCTCTAGCTACAGGACAGAGAGGAGACCAGACCTCTAGCTACAGGAGAGAGAAGAGTCTAGAACTCTAGCTACGGGACAGAGAGGAGACCAGACTTCTAGCTACAAGACAGAGAGGAGACTAGATCTCTAGCTACAGGACAGAGAGTAGACCAGACTTCTAGCTACAAGACACAGAGGAGACTAGATCTCTAGTTTCAGGACAGAGAGGAGACCAGACCTCTAGCTACAGGACAGAGAGAAGAACAGACCTCTAGCTACAGGACAGAGGAGAACAAACCTCTATTTACAGGTCAGAGAGGAGACCAGATCCCTAGCTATGGACAGATAGGAGACCAGACCTCTAGCTACAGGACAGAAATGAAACCAGACCTCTAGCTACAGAACAGAGAGAAGTCCAAATGTCTAACTACAGGACAGAGAGGTGACCAGACCTCTAGCTACAGAACAGATAGGAGACCACACCTCTAGCTACAGGACAGAAAGGAGACCATACCAGACCTCTAGCTACAGGACAGAGAGTAGACCAGACCTCTAGCTACAGGACAGAGAGGAGACCAGACCTCTAGCTACAGGACAGAGAGGAGACCAGACCTCTAGCTACAGGACAGAGAGGAGACCAGATCTCTAGCTACAGGACAGAGAGGAGACAAGATGTATGACTACAGGACAGAGAGGAGACCAGACCTCTAGCTACAGGACAGAGAGGAGACCAGACCTCAAGCTACAGGACAGAGAGGAGACCAGACCTCAAGCTACAGGACAGAGAGGAGACCAGACCTCAAGCTACAGGACAGAGAGGAGACCAGACCTGTAGCTACAAGACAGAGAGGAGACCAGACCTCTAGGTACAGGACAGAGAGGAGAGCAGACCTCTAGCAGAAGGACAGAGAGAAGACAAGATGTATGACTACAGGACAGAGAGGAGACCAGACCTCTAGCTACAGGACAGATGGGAGATCAGACCTCTAGTTACAGGACAGAGAGGAGACAAGATGTCTAACTACAGGACGGAGAGGAGACCAGACCTCTAGCTGAAGGACAGAGAGAAGACGAGACCTCCAGCTACAAGACAGAGAGGAGACCAGTTCTCTAGCTAGAGGACAGAGGGGAGACCAGATCTATAGCTACAGGACAGAGAGAAGACCAGACCTCTAGCTGAAGGACAGAGAGAAGATGAGACCTCCAGCTACAAGACAGAGAGGAGACCAGTTCTCTAGCTAGAGGACAGAGAGGAGACTAGCTACAGGACAGAGAGAAGACCAGACCTCTAGCTACAGGACAGAGAGGAGACCAGACATCTAGCTACAGGACAGATGGGAGATCAGACCTCTAGCTACAGGACAGAGAGAGACAAGATGTCTAACTACAGGACGGAGACCAGAACTCTAGCTACAGGACAGATGGGGAGATCAGACCTCTCGCTACAGGACAGAGAGGAGTCAAGACCTCTAGCTACAGGACAGAGAGGAGTCTAGATCTCTAGCTACAGGACAGAGAGGAGACCAGACTTCTAGCTACAAGACAGAGAAGAGACTAGATCTCTAGCTACAGGACAGAGAGGAGACTAGACCTCTAGCTACAGGACAAAGAGAGACCAGACTTCTAGCTACAGGACAGAGAGAGTCTAGATCTCTAGCTACAGGACAGAGAGAGAGACCAGGCTACAGGACAGAGAAGACCAGACCTCTAGCTACAGGACAGAGAGGAGACTAGACCTCTAGCTACAGGACAAAGAGGAGACCAGACCTCCAGCTACAAGACAGAGAGGAGACCAGTTCTCTAGCTAGAGGACAGAGGGGAGACCAGATCTATAGCTACAGGACAGAGAGAAGACCAGACCTCTAGCTGAAGGACAGAGAGAAGATGAGTCCTCCAGCTACAAGACAGAGAGGAGACCAGTTCTCTAGCTAGAGGACAGAGAGGAGACCAGATCTATAGCTACAGGACAGAGAGAAGACCAGACCTCTAGCTACAGGACAGAGAGGAGACCAGACATCTAGCTACAGGACAGATGGGAGATCAGACCTCTAGCTACAGGACGGAGAGGAGACAAGATGTCTAACTACAGGACAGAGAGGAGACTAGATCGCTTGCTACTAGACAGAGAGGAGACTAGATCTCTAGCTTACAGGACAGAGAGGAGACCAGACCTCTAGTTACAGGTCAGAGAGGAGACCAGACCTCTAGCTACAGGACAGAGAGAAGACCAGACCTCAAGCTACGGGACAGCGAGGAGACCAGACCTCAAGCTACAGGACAGAGAGGAGACCAGACCTCTAGCTACGGGACAGAGACCAGACCAGACCTCTAGCTACAGGACAGAGAGGAGACCAAACCTCTCGCTACAGGACAGAGAGGAGACCAGGCCTCAAGCTACAGGACAGAGAGGAGACCAGACCTCTAGCTACATGACAGAGAGGAGACCAGACCTCAAGCTACAGGACAGAGAGAGGGAGACCAGACCTCAGGACAGAGGAGACCAGACCTCTAGCTAGGACAGAGAGGAGATCAGACCTCTAGCTACAGGACAGAGAGGAGAATAGAACGCTAGCTACTAGACAGAGAGGAGACTAAATCTCTAGCTTACAGGACAGAGAGGAGACCAGACCTCTAGTTACAGGTCAGAGAGGAGACCAGATCTCTAGCTACAGGACAGAGAGGAGACCAGACCTCTAGCTTCAGGACAGAAATGAAACCAGACCTCTAGCTACAGGATAGAGAGAAGTGCAAATGTCTAACTACAGGACAGAGAGGAGACCAGGCCTCTAGCTACAGGACAGAGAGTAGACCAGACCTCAAGCTACAGGACAGAGAGAAGACCAGACCTCAAGCTACTGGACAGAGAGGAGACCAGACCTCAAGCTACAGGACAGAGAGGAGACCATATCTCAAGCTACAGGACAGAGAGAAGACCAGACCTCAAGCTATAGGACAGAAATGTAACCAGACCTCTAGCTACAGGACAGAGAGAAGTCCAAATGTCTAACTACAGGACAGAGAGGAGACCAGACCAGACCTCTACCTACAGGACAGAGAGTAGACCAGACCTCTAGCTACAGGACAGAGAGTAGACCAGACCTCTAGCTACAGGACAGAGAGGAGACCAGACCTCTAGCTACAGGACAGAGAGGAGACCAGATCTCTAGCTACAGGACAGAGAGGAGACAAGATGTATGACTACAGGACAGAGAGGAGACAAGATGTATGACTACAGGACAGAGAGGAGACCAGACCTCTAGCTACAGGACAGAGACAAGACAAGATGTCTAACTACAGGACAGATGGGGTTCAGACCTCTAGCTACAGGACAGAGAGGAGTCTAGATCTCTAGCTACAGGACAGAGAGGAGACCAGACCTCTAGCTACAGGAGAGAGAAGAGTCTAGAACTCTAGCTACGGGACAGAGAGGAGACCAGACTTCTAGCTACAAGACAGAGAGGAGACTAGATCTCTAGCTACAGGACAGAGAGGAGACCAGACTTCTAGCTACAAGACACAGAGGAGACTAGATCTCTAGTTTCAGGACAGAGAGGAGACCAGACCTCTAGCTACAGGACAGAGAGAAGAACAGACCTCTAGCTACAGGACAGAGAGGAGAACAAACCTCTATTTACAGGTCAGAGAGGAGACCAGATCCCTAGCTACAGGACAGATAGGAGACCAGACCTCTACCTACAGGACAGAAATGAAACCAGACCTCTAGCTACAGAACAGAGAGAAGTCCAAATGTCTAACTACAGGACAGAGAGGTGACCAGACCTCTAGCTACAGAACAGATAGGAGACCACACCTCTAGCTACAGGACAGAAAGGAGACCATACCAGACCTCTAGCTACAGGACAGAGAGTAGACCAGACCTCTAGCTACAGGACAGAGAGGAGACCAGACCTCTAGCTACAGGACAGAGAGGAGACCAGACCTCTAGCTACAGGACAGAGAGGAGACCAGATCTCTAGCTACAGGACAGAGAGGAGACAAGATGTATGACTACAGGACAGAGAGGGAGACCAGACCTCTAGCTACAGGACAGAGAGGAGACCAGACCTCAAGCTACAGGACAGAGAGGAGACCAGACCTCAAGCTACAGGACAGAGAGGAGACCAGACCTCAAGCTACAGGACAGAGAGGAGACCAGACCTGTAGCTACAAGACAGAGAGGAGACCAGACCTCTAGCTACAGGACAGAGAGGAGAGCAGACCTCTAGCAGAAGGACAGAGAGAAGACAAGATGTATGACTACAGGACAGAGAGGAGACCAGACCTCTAGCTACAGGACAGATGGGAGATCAGACCTCTAGTTACAGGACAGAGAGGAGACAAGATGTCTAACTACAGGACAGAGGAGACCAGACCTCTAGCTGAAGGACAGAGAGAAAGACGAGACCTCCAGCTACAAGACAGAGAGGAGACCAGTTCTCTAGCTAGAGGACAGAGGGGAGACCTATAGCTACAGACAGAGAGAAGACCAGACCTCTAGCTGAAGGACAGAGAGAAGATGAGACCTCCAGCTACAAGACAGAGAGGAGACCAGTTCTCTAGCTAGAGGACAGAGAGGAGACCAGATCTATAGCTACAGGACAGAGAGAAGACCAGACCTCTAGCTACAGGACAGAGAGGAGACCAGACATCTAGCTACAGGACAGATGGGAGATCAGACCTCTAGCTACAGGACAGAGAGGAGACAAGATGTCTAACTACAGGACGGAGAGGAGACCAGAACTCTAGCTACAGGACAGATGGGAGATCAGACCTCTCGCTACAGGACAGAGAGGAGTCAAGACCTCTAGCTACAGGACAGAGAGGAGACTAGACCTCAGGCTATAAGATAGAGAGGAGACCAGACCTCTAGCTACAGGAGAAAGAGGAGATCAGACCTCTAGCTGAAGGACAGAGAGAAGACGAGACCTCCAGCTACAAGACAGAGAGGAGACCAGTTCTCTAGCTAGAGGACAGAGATGAGACCAGATCTATAGCTACAGGACAGAGAGAAGCCCAGACCTCTAGCTACATGACAGAGAGGAGACCAGACCTCAAGCTACAGGACAGAGAGGAGACCAGACCTCAAGCTACAGGACAGAGAGGAGACCAGACCTCAAGCTACAGGACAGAGAGGAAACCAGATCTCAAGCTACAGGACAGAGAGTAGACCAGACCTCAAGCTACAGGACAGAGAGAAGACCAGACCTCAAGCTATAGGACAGAAATGTAACCAGACCTCTAGTTACAGGACAGAGAGGAGACCAGACCTCTAGCTACAGGACAGAGAGGAGACCAGACCTCTAGCTACAGGACAGAGAGGAGACAGACCTATGACTACAGGACAGAGAGGAGACCAGACCTCTAGCTACAGGGACAGATGGGAGATCAGACCTCTAGCTACAGGACAGAGACAAGACAAGATGTCTAACTACAGGACAGATGGGGGTTCAGACCAGCTACAGGACAGAGGAGTCTCTCTAGCTACAGGACAGAGAGGAGACCAGACTTCTAGCTACAAGACAGAGAAGAGACTAGATCTCTAGCTACAGACAGAGAGGAGACTAGACCTCAAGCTACAGGACAAAGAGGGAGACCAGACTTCTAGCTACAGGACAGAGAGGAGTCTAGATCTCTAGCTACAGGACAGAGAGGAGACCAGACCTCTAGCTACAGGACAGAGAGAAGACCAGACCTCTAGCTACAGGACAGAGAGGAGACTAGACCTCTAGCTACAGGACAAAGAGGAGACCAGACCTCCAGCTACAAGACAGAGAGGAGACCAGTTCTCTAGCTAGAGGACAGAGGGGAGACCAGATCTATAGCTACAGGACAGAGAGAAGACCAGACCTCTAGCTGAAGGACAGAGAGAAGATGAGTCCTCCAGCTACAAGACAGAGAGGAGACCAGTTCTCTAGCTAGAGGACAGAGAGGAGATTCAGATCTAGCTACAGGACAGAGAAGACCAGACCTCTAGCTACAGGACAGAGAGGAGACCAGACATCTAGCTACAGGACAGAAATGGAGATCAGACCTCTAGCTACAGGACGGAGAGGAGACAAGATGTCTAACTACAGGACAGAGAGAGACTAGATCGCTTGCTACTAAACAGAGAGGAGACTAGATCTCTAGCTTACAGGACAGAGAGAGGAGACCAGACCTCAGTTACAGGTCAGAGAGGAGACCAGACCTCAGCTACAGGACAGAGAAGACCAGACCTCAAGCTACGGGACAGAGAGGAGACCAGACCTCAAGCTACAGGACAGAGAGGAGACCAGACCTCTAGCTACGGGACAGAGACCAGACCAGACCTCTAGCTACAGGACAGAGAGGACCAAACCCCGCTACAGGACAGAGAGGAGACCAGGCCTCAAGCTACAGGACAGAGAGGAGACCAGACGTCTAGCTACATGACAGAGAGGAGACCAGACCTCAAGCTACAGGACAGAGAGGAGACCAGACCTCAAGCTACAGGACAGAGAGGAGACCAGACCTCTAGCTACCGGACAGAGAGGAGATCAGACCTCTAGCTACAGGACAGAGAGGAGAATAGAACGCTAGCTACTAGACAGAGAGGAGACTAAATCTCTAGCTTACAGGACAGAGAGGAGACCAGACCTCTAGTTACAGGTCAGAGAGGAGACCAGATCTCTAGCTACAGGACAGAGAGGAGACCAGACCTCTAGCTTCAGGACAGAAATGAAACCAGACCTCTAGCTACAGGATAGAGAGAAGTGCAAATGTCTAACTACAGGACAGAGAGGAGACCAGGCCTCTAGCTACAGGACAGAGAGTAGACCAGACCTCAAGCTACAGGACAGAGAGAAGACCAGACCTCAAGCTACTGGACAGAGAGGACCAGACCTCAAGCTACAGGACAGAGAGGAGACCATATCTCAAGCTACAGGACAGAGAGAAGACCAGACCTCAAGCTATAGGACAGAAATGTAACCAGACCTCTAGCTACAGGACAGAGAGAAGTCCAAATGTCTAACTACAGGACAGAGAGGAGACCAGACCAGACCTCTACCTACAGGACAGAGAGTAGACCAGACCTCTAGCTACAGGACAGAGAGGAGACCAGACCTCTAGCTACAGGACAGAGAGGAGACCAGACCTCTAGCTACAGGACAGAGAGGAGACCAGATCTCTAGCTACAGGACAGAGAGGGAGACAAGATGTATGACTACAGGACAGAGAGGAGACAAGATGTATGACTACAGGACAGAGAGGGAGACCAGACCCTAGCTACAGGACAGAGACAAGACAAGATGTCTAACTACAGGACAGATGGGGTTCAGACCTCTAGCTACAGGACAGAGAGGAGACCAGATCCTCTAGCTACAGGACAGAGAGGAGACCAGACCTCTAGCTACAGGAGAGAGAAGAGTCTAGAACTCTCTACGGGACAGAGAGAGGAGACCAGACTTCTAGCTACAAGACAGAGAGGAGACTAGATCTCTAGCTACAGGACAGAGAGTAGACCAGACTTCTAGCTACAAGACACAGAGGAGACTAGATCTCTAGTTTCAGGACAGAGAGGAGACCAGACCTCTAGCTACAGGACAGAGAGAAGAACAGACCTCTAGCTACAGGACAGAGAGGAGAACAAACCTCTATTTACAGGTCAGAGAGGAGACCAGATCCCTAGCTACAGGACAGATAGGAGACCAGAACTCTACCTACAGGACAGAAATGAAACCAGACCTCTAGCTACAGAACAGAGAGAAGTCCAAATGTCTAACTACAGGACAGAGAGGTGACCAGACCTCAGCTACAGCAGATAGGAGACAGGCTACAGGACAGAAAGGAGACCATACCAGACCTCTAGCTACAGGACAGAGAGGAGACCAGAACTCTAGCTACAGGACAGATGGGAGATCAGACCTCTCGCTACAGGACAGAGAGGAGTCAAGACCTCTAGCTACAGGACAGAGAGGAGACTAGACCTCAGGCTATAAGATAGAGAGGAGACCAGACCTCTAGCTACAGGAGAAAGAGGAGACCAGACCTCTAGCTGAAGGACAGAGAGAAGACGAGACATCCAGCTACAAGACAGAGAGGAGACCAGTTCTCTAGCTAGAGGACAGAGATGAGACCAGATCTATAGCTACAGGACAGAGAGAAGACCAGACCTCTAGCTACATGACAGAGAGGAGACCAGACCTCAAGCTACAGGACAGAGAGGAGACCAGACCTCAAGCTACAGGACAGAGAGGAGACCAGACCTCAAGCTACAGGACAGAGAGGAAACCAGATCTCAAGCTACAGGACAGAGAGGAGACTAGATCGCTAGCTACTAGACAGAGAGGAGACTAGATCTCTAGCTTACAGGACAGAGAGGAGACCAGACCTCTAGTTACAGGTCAGAGAGGAGACCAGACCTCTAGCTACAGGACAGAGAGAAGACCAGACCTCAAGCTACGGGACAGCGAGGAGACCAGACCTCAAGCTACAGGACAGAGAGGAGACCAGACCTCTAGCTACGGGACAGAGACCAGACCAGACCTCTAGCTACAGTATGGAGAGGAGACCAAACCTCTCGCTACAGGACAGAGAGGAGACCAGGCCTCTAGCTACAGGACAGAGAGGAGACCAGACCTCAAGCTACAGGACAGAGAGGAGACCAGACCTCTAGCTACAGGACAGAGAGGAGACCAGACCTCTAGCTACGGGACAGAGAGAAGACCAGGCCTCAAGCTACAGGACAGAGAGGAGACCAGACCTCAAGCTACAGGACAGAGGGGAGACCAGATCTCAAGCTACAGGACAGAGAGAAGACTAGATCTCTAGCTACAGGACAGAGAGGAGACCAGACCTCTAGCTACCGGACAGAGAGGAGATCAGACCTCTAGCTACAGGACAGAGAGGAGAATAGAACGCTAGCTACTAGACAGAGAGGAGACTAAATCTCTAGCTTACAGGACAGAGAGGAGACCAGACCTCTAGTTACAGGTCAGAGAGGAGACCAGATCTCTAGCTACAGGACAGAGAGGAGACCAGACCTCTAGCTACAGGACAGAAATGAAACCAGACCTCTAGCTACAGGATAGAGAGAAGTGCAAATGTCTAACTACAGGACAGAGAGGAGACCAGGCCTCTAGCTACAGGACAGAGAGTAGACCAGACCTCAAGCTACAGGACAGAGAGAAGACCAGACCTCAAGCTATAGGACAGAAATGTAACCAGACCTCTAGTTACAGGACAGAGAGGAGACCAGACCTCTAGCTACAGGACAGAGAGGAGACCAGATCTCTAGCTACAGGACAGATGGGAGATCAGACCTCTAGCTACAGGACAGAGACAAGACAAGATGTCTAACTACAGGACAGATGGGGGTTCAGACCTCTAGCTACAGGACAGATGGGAGATCAGACCTCTAGCTACAGGACAGATGGGAGATCAGACCTCTAGCTACAGGACAGAGAGGAGACAGGATGTATGACTACAGGACAGAGAGGAGACCAGACCTCTAGCTACAGGACAGATGGGAGATCAGACCTCTAGCTACAGGACAGAGACAAGACAAGATGTCTAACTACAGGACAGATGGGGGTTCAGACCTCTAGCTACAGGACAGAGAGGAGTCTAGATCTCTAGCTACAGGACAGAGAGGAGACCAGACTTCTAGCTACAAGACAGAGAAGAGACTAGATCTCTAGCTACAGGACAGAGAGGAGAGTAGACCTCTAGCTACAGGACAAAGAGGAGACCAGACTTCTAGCTACAGGACAGAGAGGAGTCTAGATCTCTAGCTACAGGACAGAGAGGAGACCAGACCTCTAGCTACAGGACAGAGAGAAGACCAGACCTCTAGCTACAGGACAGAGAGGAGACCAGACCTCTAGCTACAGGACAGAGAGGAGACCAGATCTCTAGCTACAGGACAGAGAGGAGACAAGATGTATAACTACAGGACAGAGAGGAGACCAGACCTCTAGCTACAGGACAGATGGGAGATCAGACCTCTAGCTACAGGACAGAGACAAGACAAGATGTCTAACTACAGGACAGATGGGGGATCAGACCTCTAGCTACAGGACAGAGAGGAGTCTAGATCTCTAGCTACAGGACAGAGAGGAGATCAGACCACTAGCAACAGGACAGAGAGGAGACCAGACTCTAGCTACAGGACAGAGAGTAGACCAGACCTCTAGCAACAGGACAGAGAGGAGACCAGACCACTAGCAACAGGACAGAGAGGAGACCAGACCTCTAGCTACAGGACAGAGAGGAGATCAGACCACTAGCAACAGGACAGAGAGGAGACCAGACTCTAGCTACAGGACAGAGAGGAGACCAGACCTCTAGCTACAGGACAGAGAGGAGACCAGACTCTAGCTACAGGACAGAGAGGAGACCAGACCTCTAGCTACAGGACAGAGAGGAGACCAGACCTCTAGCTACAGGACAGAGAGGAGACCTGACCTCTCGCTACAGGACAGAGAGGAGACCTGACCTCAAGCTACAGGACAGAGAGGAGACCAGACCTCAAGCTACAGGACAGAGAGGAGACCAGACCTCTAGCTACAGGTCAGAGAGGAGAACAGATCTCTTGCTACAGGACAGAGAGGAGACCAGACTTATAGCTACAGGACAGAGAGGAGACCAGATCTCTAGCTGCAGGACAGAGAGGAGACCAGACATCTACCTACCGGACAGAGAGGAGATCAGACCTCTAGCTACAGGACAGAAAGGAGACTAGATCGCTAGCTACTAGACAGAGAGGAGACTAGATCTCAAGCTTACAGGACAGAGAGGAGACCAGACCTCTAGCTACAGGACAGGAGGTGACCAGACTTCTAGCTACAGGACAGAGAGGAGACTAGACCTCTAGCTACCGGACAGAGAGGAGACCAGACCTCTAGCTACCGGACAGAGAGGAGACCAGACCTATAGCTACCGGACAGAGAGGAGTTCAGACCTCTAGCTACAGGACAGAGAGGAGACTAGATCGCTAGCTACTAGACAGAGAGGAGACTAGATATCTAGCTTACAGGACAGAGAGGTGACCAGACTTCTAGCTACAGGACAGAGAGGAGACCAGACCTCTAGCTACCGGACAGAGAGGAGACCAGATCTCTAGCTTCAGGACAGAGAGGAGACTAGACCTATAGCTACCGGACAGAGAGGAGACCAGACCTCTAGCTACGGGACAGAGACCAGACCAGACCTCTAGCTACAGGACAGAGAGGAGACCAGACCTCTAGCTACAGGACAGAGAGGAGACCAGACTTCTAGCTACAAGACAGAGAGGAGACTAGATCTCTAGCTTAGAGAGGTGAGGCTACAGGTCAGAGAGGAGACCAGGTCTCTTGCTACAGGACAGAGAGGAGACCAGACTTATAGCTACAGGACAGAGAGGAGACCAGACCTCTAGCTACAGAACAGAGAGAAGTCCAAATGTCTAACTACAGGACAGAGAGGTGACCAGACCTCTAGCTACAGAACAGATAGGAGACCACACCTCTAGCTACAGGACAGAAAGGAGACCATACCAGACCTCTAGCTACAGGACAGAGAGGAGACCAGAACTCTAGCTACAGGACAGATGGGAGATCAGACCTCTCGCTACAGGACAGAGAGGAGTCAAGACCTCTAGCTACAGGACAGAGAGGAGACTAGACCTCAGGCTATAAGATAGAGAGGAGACCAGACCTATAGCTACAGGAGAAAGAGGAGACCAGACCTCTAGCTGAAGGACAGAGACACGAGACATCCAGCTACAAGACAGAGATCCAGTCTAGAGGACAGAGATGAGACCAGATCTATAGCAGGACAGAGAGAGACCAGACCTCTAGCTACATGACAGAGAGGAGACCAGACCTCAAGCTACAGGACAGAGAGGAGACCAGACCTCAAGCTACAGGACAGAGAGGAGACCAGACCTCTAGCTACCGGACAGAGAGGAAACCAGACCAAGCTACAGGACAGAGAGGGAGACTAGATCGCTAGCTACTAGACAGAGAGGAGACTAGATCTCTAGCTTACAGGACAGAGAGGGAGACCAGACCTCTAGTTACAGGTCAGAGAGGAGACCAGACCTCTAGCTACAGGACAGAGAGAAGACCAGACCTCAAGCTACGGGACAGCGAGGAGACCAGACCTCAAGCTACAGGACAGAGAGGAGACCAGACCTCTAGCTACGGGACAGAGACCAGACCAGACCTCTAGCTACAGTATGGAGAGGAGACCAAACCTCTCGCTACAGGACAGAGAGGAGACCAGGCCTCTAGCTACAGGACAGAGAGGAGACCAGACTCAAGCTACAGGACAGAGAGGAGACCAGACCTCTAGCTACAGGACAGAGAGGAGACCAGATCTCTAGCTACGGGACAGAGAGAAGACCAGGCCTCAAGCTACAGGACAGAGAGGAGACCAGACCTCAAGCTACAGGACAGAGGGAGACCAGATCTCAAGCTACAGGACAGAGAGAAGACTCAGCTACAGGACAGAGAGACTCTAGCTACCGGACAGAGAGGAGATCAGACCTCTAGCTACAGGACAGAGAGGAGAATAGAACGCTAGCTACTAGACAGAGAGGGAGACTAAATCTCTAGCTTACAGGACAGAGAGGAGACCAGACCTCTAGTTACAGGTCAGAGAGGAGACCAGATCTCTAGCTACAGGACAGAGAGGAGACCAGATCTCTAGCTACAGGACAGAAATGAAACCAGACCTAGCTACAGGATAGAGAGAAGTGCAAATGTCTAACTACAGGACAGAGAGGAGACCAGACATCTAGCTACAGGACAGAGAGTAGACCAGACCTCAAGCTACAGGACAGAGAGAAGACCAGACCTCAAGCTATAGGACAGAAATGAACCAGACCTCTAGTTACAGGACAGAGAGGAGACCAGACCCCTAGCTACAGGACAGAGAGGAGACCAGATCTCTAGCTACAGGACAGATGGGAGATCAGACCTCTAGCTACAGGACAGAGACAAGACAAGATGTCTAACTACAGGACAGATGGGGGTTCAGACCTCTAGCTACAGGACAGATGGGAGATCAGACCTCTAGCTACAGGACAGATGGGAGATCAGACCTCTAGCTACAGGACAGAGAGGAGACAGGATGTATGACTACAGGACAGAGAGGAGACCAGACCTCTAGCTACAGGACAGATGGGAGATCAGACCTCTAGCTACAGGACAGAGACAAGACAAGATGTCTAACTACAGGACAGATGGGGGTTCAGACCTCTAGCTACAGGACAGAGAGGAGTCTAGATCTCTAGCTACAGGACAGAGAGGAGACCAGACTTCTAGCTACAAGACAGAGAAGAGACTAGATCTCTAGCTACAGGACAGAGAGGAGACTAGACCTCTAGCTACAGGACAAAGAGGAGACCAGACTTCTAGCTACAGGACAGAGAGGAGTCTAGATCTCTAGCTACAGGACAGAGAGGAGACCAGACCTCTAGCTACAGGACAGAGAGAAGACCAGACCTCTAGCTACAGGACAGAGAGGAGACCAGACCTCTAGCTACAGGACAGAGAGGAGACCAGATCTCTAGCTACAGGACAGAGAGGAGACAAGATGTATAACTACAGGACAGAGAGGAAGACCAGACCTCTAGCTACAGGACAGATGGGAGATCAGACCTCTAGCTACAGGACAGAGACAAGACAAGATGTCTAACTACAGGACAGATGGGGGATCAGACCTCTAGCTACAGGACAGAGAGGAGTCTAGATCTCTAGCTACAGGACAGAGAGGAGATCAGACCACTAGCAACAGGACAGAGAGGAGACCAGACTCTAGCTACAGGACAGAGAGTAGACCAGACCTCTAGCAACAGGACAGAGAGGAGACCAGACCACTAGCAACAGGACAGAGAGGAGATCAGACCTCTAGCTACAGGACAGAGAGGAGATCAGACCACTAGCAACAGGACAGAGAGAGACCAGACTCAGCTACAGGACAGAGAGGAGACCAGACCTCTAGCTACAGGACAGAGAGGAGACCAGACTCTAGCTACAGGACAGAGAGGAGACCAGACCTCTAGCTACAGGACAGAGAGGAGACCAGACCTCTAGCTACAGGACAGAGAGGAGACCTGACCTCTCGCTACAGGACAGAGAGGAGACCTGACCTCAAGCTACAGGACAGAGAGGAGACCAGACCTCAAGCTACAGGACAGAGAGGAGACCAGACCTCTAGCTACAGGTCAGAGAGGAGAACAGATCTCTTGCTACAGGACAGAGAGGAGACCAGACTTATAGCTACAGGACAGAGAGGAGACCAGATCTCTAGCTGCAGGACAGAGAGGAGACCAGACATCTACCTACCGGACAGAGAGGAGATCAGACCTCTAGCTACAGGACAGAGAGGTGACCAGACTTCTAGCTACAGGACAGAGAGGAGACTAGACCTCTAGCTACCGGACAGAGAGGAGACCAGACCTCTAGCTACCGGACAGAGAGGAGACCAGACCTATAGCTACCGGACAGAGAGGAGTTCAGACCTCTAGCTACAGGACAGAGAGGAGACTAGATCGCTAGCTACTAGACAGAGAGGAGACTAGATATCTAGCTTACAGGACAGAGAGGTGACCAGACTTCTAGCTACAGGACAGAGAGGAGACCAGACCTCTAGCTACCGGACAGAGAGGAGACCAGATCTCTAGCTTCAGGACAGAGAGGAGACTAGACCTATAGCTACCGGACAGAGAGGAGACCAGACCTCTAGCTACGGGACAGAGACCAGACCAGACCTCTAGCTACAGGACAGAGAGGAGACCAGACCTCTAGCTACAGGACAGAGAGGAGACCAGACTTCTAGCTACAAGACAGAGAGGAGACTAGATCTCTAGCTTACAGGACAGAGAGGTGACCAGACCTCTAGCTACAGGACAGAGAGGAGACCAGGTCTCTTGCTACAGGACAGAGAGGAGACCAGACATCTAGCTACAGGACAGAGAGGAGACCAGATCTCTAGCTGCAGGACAGAGAGGAGACCAGACATCTAGCTACCGGACAGAGAGGAGATCAGACCTCTAGCTACAGGACAGAAAGGAGACTAGATCGCTAGCTACTAGACAGAGAGGAGACCAGATCTCTAGCTACAGGACAGAGAGGAGACCAGACCTCTAGCTACCGGACAGAGAGGAGACCAGACCTCTAGCTACCGGACAGAGAGGAGACCAGACCTCTAGCTACCGGACAGAGAGGAGATCAGACCTATAGCTACAGGACAGAGAGGAGACTAGATCGCTAGCTACTAGACAGAGAGGAGACTAGATATCTAGCTTACAGGACAGAGAGGAGACCAGACCTCTAACTACAGGACAGAGAGGTGACCAGACTTCTAGCTACAGGACAGAGAGGAGACCAGACCTCTAGCTACCGGACAGAGAGGAGACCAGATCTCTAGCTACGGGACAGAGACCAGACCAGACCTCTAGCTACAGGACAGAGAGGAGACCAGACCTCTCACTACAGGACAGAGAGGAGACCAGGCCTCTAGCTACAGGACAGAGAGGAGACCAGACCTCAAGCTACAGGACAGAGAGGAGACCAGATCTCTAGCTACAGGACAGAGAGGAGAACAGACCTCAAGCTACAGGACAGAGAGGAGACCAGACATCTAGCTACAGGACAGAGAGGAGAACAGACCTCAAGCTACAGGACAGAGAGGAGACCAGACCTCAAGCTACAGGACAGAGAGGAGACCAGATCTCAAGCTACAGGACAGAGAGGAGACCAGACCTCTAGCTACAGGACAGAGAGGAGAACAGACCTCAAGCTACAGGACAGAGAGGAGACAGGATGTATGACTACAGGACAGAGAGGAGACCAGACCTCTAGCTACAGGACAGATGGGAGATCAGACCTCTAGCTACAGGACAGAGACAAGACAAGATGTCTAACTACAGGACAGATGGGGGTTCAGACCTCTAGCTACAGGACAGAGAGGAGTCTAGATCTCTAGCTACAGGACAGAGAGGAGACCAGACTTCTAGCTACAAGACAGAGAAGAGACTAGATCTCTAGCTACAGGACAGAGAGGAGACTAGACCTCTAGCTACAGGACAAAGAGGAGACCAGACTTCTAGCTACAGGA
Source organism: Oncorhynchus gorbuscha (assembly GCF_021184085.1). Classification (NCBI taxonomy): domain Eukaryota; kingdom Metazoa; phylum Chordata; class Actinopteri; order Salmoniformes; family Salmonidae; genus Oncorhynchus; species Oncorhynchus gorbuscha. Next base: position 19,206 of record NW_025749294.1, read on the forward strand.
CAGAGAGGAGTCTAGATCTCTAGCTACAGGACAGAGAGGAGACCAGACCTCTAGCTACAGGACAGAGAGAAGACCAGACCTCTAGCTACAGGACAGAGAGGAGACCAGACCTCTAGCTACAGGACAGAGAGGAGACCAGATCTCTAGCTACAGGACAGAGAGGAGACAAGATGTATAACTACAGGACAGAGAGGAGACCAGACCTCTAGCTACAGGACAGATGGGAGATCAGACCTCTAGCTACAGGACAGAGACAAGACAAGATGTCTAACTACAGGACAGATGGGGGATCAGACCTCTAGCTACAGGACAGAGAGGAGTCTAGATCTCTAGCTACAGGACAGAGAGGAGATCAGACCACTAGCAACAGGACAGAGAGGAGACCAGACTCTAGCTACAGGACAGAGAGTAGACCAGACCTCTAGCAACAGGACAGAGAGGAGACCAGACCACTAGCAACAGGACAGAGAGGAGATCAGACCTCTAGCTACAGGACAGAGAGGAGATCAGACCACTAGCAACAGGACAGAGAGGAGACCAGACTCTAGCTACAGGACAGAGAGGAGACCAGACCTCTAGCTACAGGACAGAGAGGAGACCAGACTCTAGCTACAGGACAGAGAGGAGACCAGACCTCTAGCTACAGGACAGAGAGGAGACCAGACCTCTAGCTACAGGACAGAGAGGAGACCTGACCTCTCGCTACAGGACAGAGAGGAGACCTGACCTCAAGCTACAGGACAGAGAGGAGACCAGACCTCAAGCTACAGGACAGAGAGAGGGGAGACCAGACCTCTAGCTACAGGTCAGAGAGAGAACAGATCTCTTTGCTACAGGACAGAGAGGAGACCAGACTTATAGCTACAGGACAGAGAGGAGACCAGATCTCTAGCTGCAGGACAGAGAGAGACCAGACATCTACCTACCGGACAGAGAGGAGATCAGACCTCTAGCTACAGGACAGAGAGGTGACCAGACTTCTAGCTACAGGACAGAGAGGAGACTAGGACCTCTAGCTACCGGACAGAGAGAGACCAGACCTCTAGCCACCCAGGACAGAGAGGAGACCAGACCTATAGCTACCGACAGAGAGGAGTTCAGACCTCTAGCTACAGGACAGAGAGGAGACTAGATCGCTAGCTACTAGACAGAGAGGAGACTAGATATCTAGCTTTACAGGACAGAGAGGTGACCAGACTTCTAGCTACAGGACAGAGAGGAGACCAGACCCTAGCTACCGGACAGAGAGAGAGACCAGATCCTAGCTTCAGGACAGAGAGGAGACTAGACCTATAGCTACCGGACAGAGAGAGACCAGACCTCTAGCTACGGGACAGAGACCAGACCAGACCTCAGCTACAGGACAGAGAGGAGACCAGACCTCTAGCTACAGGACAGAGAGACCAGACTTCTAGCTACAAGACAGAGAGGAGACTAGATCTCTAGCTTACAGGACAGAGAGGTGACCAGACCTCTAGCTACAGGTCAGAGAGGAGACCAGGTCTCTTGCTACAGGACAGAGAGGAGACCAGACTTATAGCTACAGGACAGAGAGGAGACCAGATCTCTAGCTGCAGGACAGAGAGGGAGACCAGACATCTAGCTACCGGACAGAGAGGAGATCAGACCTCTAGCTACAGGACAGAAAGGAGACTAGATCGCTAGCTACTAGACAGAGAGGAGACTAGATCTCAAGCTTACAGGACAGAGAGGAGACCAGACCTCTGCTTCTACCGGACAGAGAGGAGACCAGACCTCTAGCTACCGGGACAGAGACCAGACCAGACCTCTAGCTACAGGTCAGAGAGGAGACCAGGTCTCTAGCTACAGGACAGAGAGGAGACTAGATCTCAAGCTTACAGACAGAGAGGGAGACTAGATATCTAGCTTACAGGACAGAGAGGAGACCAGACCTATAACTACAGGACAGAGAGGTGACTAGATTCTAGCTACTAGACAGAGAGGAGACCAGACCTCTAGCTACCGGACAGAGAGGAGACCAGATCTCTAGCTACGGGACAGAGACCAGACCAGACCTCTAGCTACAGGACAGAGAGGAGACCAGACCTCTCACTACAGGACAGAGAGGAGACCAGGCCTCTAGCTACAGGACAGAGAGGAGACCAGACCTCAAGCTACAGGACAGAGAGGAGACCAGATCTCTAGCTACAGGACAGAGAGGAGAACAGACCTCAAGCTACAGGACAGAGAGGAGACCAGACCTCTAGCTACAGGACAGAGAGGAGAACAGACCTCAAGCTACAGGACAGAGAGGAGACCAGACCTCAAGCTACAGGACAGAGAGGAGACCAGATCTCAAGCTACAGGACAGAGAGGAGACCAGACCTCTAGCTACAGGACAGAGAGGAGAACAGACCTCAAGCTACAGGACAGAGAGGAGACCAGACTCAAGCTACAGGACAGAGAGGAGACCAGACCTCAAGCTACAGGACAGAGAGAAGACCAGACCTCAAGCTACAGGACAGCGAGAAGACCAGACCTCAAGCTACAGGACAGAGAGAAGACCAGACCTCTAGCTACAGGACAGAGAGAGACCAGACCTCTAGCTACAGGACAGAGAGAAGACCAGATCTCAAGCTACAGGACAGCGAAGAGACCAGACCTCAAGCTACAGGACAGAGAGAAGACCAGATCTCAAGCTACAGGACAGAGAGAAGACCAGATCTCAAGCTACAGGACAGAGACAAGACTAGATCGCTAGCTACAGGACAGAGAGGAGACCAGACCTCAAGCTACAGGACAGAGAGAGAAGACCAGACCTCTAGCTACAGGACAGAGAGGAGACTAGATCGCTAGCTACAGGACAGAGAGGAGACCAGGTCTCTAGCTACAGGACAGAGAGGAGACTAGATCTCTAGCTTACAGGACAGAGAGGAGACCAGACCTCTAGCTACCGGACAGAGAAAGACTAGATCTCTAGCAGGGAAGTGGCAGAGATCAATAGGGAGGGAGAGAGAGAAGAGCTAGGCAACACTAATGGATCTGCCTACAGTTCGTCCTCTAGTCTGGTGGGTGCCTCTGGCCTGACGTTGACACACACACCTTCATTTGCAAACTTCTTTTTTAAGTCTTGCTGATCTACTCTTTGCTGTAAGGAATCTTTTCTCCACAACACAGTTTTCCACGACAGAATAAGTTATGAAAGTACAGTACCACATACCTCCTGTCCTGCACCTGAGAGTACCCCACGTCCAGGTCACTCACACCTCAGTACAGTACCACCTACCTCCTCCCCTGCACCTGAGAGTACTCAACGTCCAGGTCACTCACACCTCAGTACAGTACCACATACCTCCTCTCCTGCACCTGAGAGTACTAACGTCCAGGTCACTCACACCTCAGTACAGTACCACATACCTCCTTCTCCGCACCTGAGAGTACTCAACGTCCAGGTCACTCACACCTGCCCCTGAGAGTACTCAGTACCACATGCCTCCTCCTCCTGCACCTGAGAGTACTCAACGTACCACATACCTCCTCTCCCCTGCCCCTGAGAGTACTCAACGTACCACATACCTCCTCTCCTGCACCTGAGAGTACTCAACGTACCACATACCTCCTCTCCCTGCACCTGAGAGTACTCAACGTACACATACCTCCTCTCCCTGCCCCTGAGAGTACCCCATGTCCAGTTCATGCAGCATCTCAATGTGGTGAATGTGACGGACCAGTGACACCTTGATGACGTACATCTATCTGAGGGCCCAGTCACTGAATTGGATCCACCTTAGGGAGGTACTCAACAAATGGATAATAAATTATCCACTTAGAAGATCTGCTAACTTTGTGAGGTTTCAGTTATGAAACCTGGTGAGGTGAGAGACAATGAGATGTACCTGTTGATGACCACAGGGTGGCACTGTTAGTCTACATCTTTCACATCAGATGCTGTCTGCTCAGTCAGCCCTGGGGTCATACCTGTCAATGGCATCCGCCCTGGGGTCATATTTGTCAATGACCTCCTACTCCTGGGGTCATATTTGTCAATGACCTCTGCCCTGGGGTCATATCTGTCAATGGCCTCTGCCCTGGGGTCATACGTAGTTATACAGGATGGTGTGAATGTGAGACCAGTGACACCTATAGGATGGTCTGTATAGACAGTACTGAATATAGGATGGTGTGTATAGACAGTAGTTATATAGGATAGTGTGTATAGACAGTATAGATCTGTAGTTATATAGGTTGGTGAGTATAGACAGTGGTGAAGGATGGTGAGGACAGATAGATGTTATAGACCACAGTTATATAGGATGTGTGTATAGACAGTTTCACATCAGATGCTGTCTGCTATATCAGCCCTGGTGAGTCATAGACAGTAGTCATATAGGCATCCGCCCTGGGGTGAGTATAGACAATGACCTCTATGGGGTCATATTTGTCAATGACCTCTGCCTATCTGATGGTGTGTATAGACAGTAGTTATATAGGATGGTGTATAGACAGTAGTATATAGGATGGTGTGTATAGACAGTAGTTATATAGGATGGTGTGTATAGACAGTAGTTATATAGGATGGTGTGTATAGATACAGGATAGACAGTAGTTATATAGGATGGTGTGTATAGACAGTATAGACAGTAGTTATATAGATGGTGAGACAGTAGTTATATAGGATGGTGAGTATAGACAGTAGTTATATAGGATGGTGTGTATAGACAGTAGTTATATAGGATGGTGTGTATAGACAGTAGTAGATAGTAGTTATGGATGGTGAGTATAGACAGTAGTTATATAGGATGGTGTATAGACAGTAGTTATAGGATGGTATAGACAGTAGTTATATAGGATGGTGTGTATAGACAGTAGTTATATAGGATGGTGTGTATAGACAGTAGTTATATAGATGGTGTGTAGACAGTAGTTATATAGGATGGTGTGTATAGACAGTAGTTATATAGGATGGTGTGTATAGACAGTAGTTATATAGGATGGTGTGTATAGACAGTAGTTATAGGATGGTGTGTATAGACAGTAGTTATATAGGATGGTGTGTATAGACAGTAGTTATACAGGATGGTGTGTTAGGATGGTGTGTATAGACAGTAGTTTATATAGGATGGTGTGTATAGACAGTAGTTTTATAGGATGGTGTGTATAGACAGTATAGACAGTAGTTATAGAGGATGGTGTGTATAACAGTAGTTATTTAGTATGGTGTGTATAGACAGTAGTTATATAGGATGGTGTGTATAGACAGTAGTAGTTATATAGAATGGTGTGTATAGACAGTAGTTATAGGATGGTGTGTATAGACAGTAGTTATATAGGATGGTGTGTATAGACAGTAGTTATATAGGATGGTGTGTAGACAGTAGTTATATAGGATGGTGTGTATAGACAGTATAGACAGTAGTTATATAGGATGGTGTGTATAGACAGTATAGACAGTAGTTATATAGGATGGTGTGTATAGACAGTATAGACAGTAGTTATATCGGATGGTGTGTATAGACAGTATAGACAGTAGTTATATAGGGATGGTGTGTATAGACAGTATAGACAGTAGTTATATCGGATGGTGTGTATAGACAGTATAGACAGTAGTTATATAGGATGCTTAAAAATTAAAGGAAAACTAAGTTTATGGTTTTCTCTTCCCTGAAAGTGAACAAATGGAGTCATTTGCAGAATTGAACTATTAAATTGAACCAGTCAATTGATAAGTTCACCTCCTATAAATATCTTGCTATTTGTTTAGATGAAAAGCTGAATTTTAAACAGCGCATTGATAACTTGGCTCGAGAAAACTTAACGTTAGAATTGGGTTTCTATTTCAGGAACAAATCTTGCTTTTCAATGTTAGTCAGAAAATCTTGTTCAAATATATATATATATTTAAATCACTGCTGAATGATGGTGATATTGTCTATATGCTTCTGCAAAGTACCTTGGAAAAATAAATATCTCTGGACACTGGACAGCTTTAAGATTCATCATGCTCGATTACTTAACCATCACTGTGATTTGTATGTTAAGGTGTAATGGACCTTTCTCTCCACCAGGAGGCTAAAGCACCGGTACACTTTTGTGTTCAAAGCGTTGATGAGACAACTCTTCGTCTCTCGGTTCCTGACAGACCAGATCAGTCACTCAATACAGTCTTCCTTCACAGTCGCTGCTGTCCTTGTCTGTTCCTAAGGCTTAGAACTGAGATGGGGAAAATATATCCCATAATGCCCTTCTTCCTGGATCACGCTTCCAATTATTATTATTTATTTATTTATTTAATTTTAATTAGAGTTGGTGTCCTTGCCTGTTTTTTAAGACTGATCGACCACACTGTTTGTGATGACTGCAGTTGTTTCTAATCTTCAATTGTATCTGTAACTTGTGACACTGTATTGTGTATTTTTCTGTCATATTTTCTGGACCCGTTGCTATCCCCCTGCCTTCTTGCCCGGTCGCAAAATACGTTTTTAAGCTCACAATGGGTGTCACGGTCGTCGTATGAAGGAGGGGACCAAAGCGCATCGTGGTAGGAGTTCATCTTGGTTTTTAATACGAATAGTGAACACTGAAACAAAAACAATAAAACGAAAAAACGAACAGTCCTGAACGGTGAAATAAAACACAGAACAGAAAATAATCACCCACCAAACACAGGTGGGAAAAAGCTACCTAAGTATGATTCTCAATCAGAGACAACGAACGACACCTGCCTCTGATTGAGAACCATACTCGGCCAAACACAAAACACAACATAGAAAAACAAACAGACAACTCACGCCC